>NW_007149102.1:7134-8650 GCF_000164805.1 Carlito syrichta | reverse complement strand
ATCCTATTAAGCTAATACCCCATCATTAATTCTTTTATAAATCGTATAGTAACTATTATATTTGAGCAATGTAGCAAAAGGAAACAAAACAGCAAACATAAATTTACGCAACTATGAGTGTATGTGTATATATTTTAACCTAACAAGTCTACTCTAAAAATCAAATAGTAGCTGTCACACTCTCGAACAAGGAAATGCATGGCCGCCATGATGGCTGGGGGCTGAAGCACACAGAGTTTCGGTAATTAACGAAACAAAAGAAAACGTTCTACCTGGCTAGGGGCAGGGTGACGAAACTATCATGGTAATTTAGTTTCTAATCTTAGCCCTAGGGGAAACAGCTTTCGGGAACAAGAGCGAACTACCCAGTCTACCAGGAAATAGAAGTTAAAAAATATCTAGAAAGAAGTAAAACTTAGAAAGACAGAGAAAAATAATTTTTCCATCAGGTGTATAGAGATTTACTTATAAGTTTTACTGCCATGTATGCACACTGGTCACTAATCACACGCCAATATTATAGGTATAAGTGATATCCTATGTCAGAGGCGATCTTCCAGATGGGCCTTTACAGGTCTCAGCCATGTAGCTATAGATGTTGGCTCCCAAATTTCCCCTTTTTTTATTATTAAAAACATACGTTAAACATCTTGGCTTCTGTCTTAGGTTGTTCTCGCTTCACCGTAGTTGTTATCCGTCATCGGCCCGTTCCCCTTCCCCATGGGGAATGCCTGTCTTAGGTTCATACCAGGTGACTGGAATCTTACCTGTCACTGAATACCAAGAGCATAAAAACTTGAGGGGACATAGGGAGAATGAAGAATGGTGAGCTGATGACACAGATGACATAAAATATTAGCCTTTATGACATAAGTGACCAGCTGATAGATGACATTATTTTTTTGTTTTATTAGTAAGAACTGCCAAATGAATATTATCAGAGTTACGTTGAACTGCTTTCCTTAAGCGTTGGATGATGACTGGAAAGATAAACAGCAGAAAAAAACAATCATACCAATAGCAATGAAATTATAGATCAGATTCCAAACAGAATTGGAAGCCACAAACTGAGAAAGGGAAGAAGTAAATCTAGATGCTAGTTGAGAAAATGAAAGTGAGGAAATACGTGCCTGAGAAATAGCAGTAATCTGACTATGCAACTGTTGAATGTTTAAAGAAGAATTAGAAGACTGCCAAACTCCCATAAGATGTTTCTGAACATCTGTCCAACTAACATTCTGACCATCATATGGCAAAGGTGTAACACAAATCCATTTAAATTGAGCATGACAAGCTACAGACATCCGAACCTTAATGTGTTGTATTTGATTCCCTATATATACTAAAGCTGATTCTAAAGCATTCAACCTATCAATAATACCTTTATCTATCTGTTCTTGAGTAAATAAAGCTAAGCTAACATTTTGAGACAAATCATTCACATGATTAGCTGTGTGAACTTCTTGAGCGAAAGCAGTGGCAGACGCTGCTACAGATCCTATGATAGCTATTAAAG
>NW_007149102.1:6373-7114 GCF_000164805.1 Carlito syrichta | reverse complement strand
CAACATCCATCTGGGGTGAGGACGTGGCGGGCTGCTCATGATGCCTTATGAGACGATCCGGGATCCACACTGGAGCGTCAGCGTTCTGAGGGAAAATACATGTGAAACCTCGTCCTGCTGTTAACAAGACATCAGGTCCACGCCATTGTCCAGTCAATAAGTCTTTCCATTTTACTAAAGGCAACGGATGCCCTTGTGCATTCCCTTCATGGTAAAGAAAAGCAGTTTTTCCTTCAGAATCAACATTTAAATGGTTAATAACAAACAAAGCATGAGATAAAATATGATGAGGAGAAACATACTTGTATTCATTTTCCTGCAATTTCAACATCTGATTCTTCAATATCTGATGAACTCTCTCTACTATACCCTGTCCTTGAGGATTATAGGAAATTCCAGTAGTATGCTTAATAGCCAAATCTGACAAAATTTCTTAAAGGCGCTGCCAGTATATGCTGGAGCATTGTCTGTCTTTAATGCATGAGGCATGCCCATTACTGCAAAACAGGCAAATAGGTGTTGTTCCACGTGCTTAAAAGCCTCTCCAGGACGAGCTGTAGCCCATATCACGTGTGAGTAAGTGTCTACACAGACATGAACATACGACATTTTTCCAAATGATTTAACATGAGTAACATCCATTTGCCATAGACTATTTAGTTTTAAGCCTCGGGGATTTACTCCAGTCTGTAACATAGGAAGTCTGGTAGGGCATGCATCACACTTACGAACAATATTCCT
>NW_007149102.1:0-6353 GCF_000164805.1 Carlito syrichta | reverse complement strand
GGAGAGTCAACACAAGCTTGTAAGGAAGTTATAAACTTAGAAAAGGGTCGATAAAGAGTTATTTGTGCTGTGGCTGCAAATAATTTGTACAGATGTGACTGTGGATGTTTTCCAAAAGGTGAAGCATAATAAAAAACAGGAGCTACCCATCCATAATGACCCCAATTATCCAAACGAGTAGGTGGGGGAATTAATGGACGAGATTCGTCCCAAGTGTATCGATTATTATTATGATCAAGGAAATGTCTAAAATTACCATTAGGTCGGGTAACTGTCCAATCAAAAATTTTATCAGAAAAATATTTAAGCATCGGTGAACCAGGCACAAACAATCTATAATAGACAGGTTGTTCAAAATTACATAGTCTCCATTTTGGAAAGCCTTCTGTAGTACTCACTGTGTCCCAATAGTGTGTAACATGCGTGATGTCTAAACATAAAGATTTATTGGTGGTGACAGCGTTTCTAACATAAATGTACCTGTTCATGGGACAATCAATATCCACGGGATGAACAAACTGCAATGCCCAAACGACTCTACGACTGTTAGGCACAGGTAGTGGAGGAGAATCTGTTATCAGTGTTCTATATTTAAGCCTTAAGCAACCTGGATAAATAAAATTGTACAAAAAGCAAATGGGGGGAGTTCCAGCTATACCTGAATAATTAAATCCTGATTTAGAAGTAATAGTAATGAAAGAAGAGCTTTCTCCTCCCATCAAATAACTGTTATTAGTGAAAACTTTAATTTCTGGTTCATCCCAAGTTACAGGATGTAACAGGTGGATCCGGAACATATGTCCAGTATTTATATGTTGTAGATGAATAGTTATTTATAGCAACTCTTGTACAAGTAGGTACCTGTAATGTAATGACCACAAGCATAGCCAGAAACATCATTGCCGGATCAATAGGTCGGCCGTAGGCTGTTGAGATTTTCCGAGCCTCCTCGACCAGTGCTTTGAATTGTCCCCAGGTAGGGGGTTTTTCTTCAGTAATAGAAGACGAATTGTCAGACATCGGGTAAGTCTGGCATTGGTGTGGAGGTGGGGGTAGTGTCTCTCGTGCTCTCAGGTCTCTCTGCATCCCTCGTCCTCTTGGATCTCTCTGCAACATCCATCTGGGGTGAGGACGTGGCAGGCTGCTCATGATGCCTTATGAGACGATCCGGGATCCACACTGGAGCGTCAGCGTTCTGAGGGAAAATACATGTGAAACCTCGTCCTGCTGTTAACAAGACATCAGGTCCACGCCATTGTCCAGTCAATAAGTCTTTCCATTTTACTAAAGGCAACGGATGCCCTTGTGCATTCCCTTCATGGTGAAGAAAAGCAGTTTTTCCTTCAGAATCAACATTTAAATGGTTAATAACAAACAAAGCATGAGATAAAATATGATGAGGAGAAACACACTTGTATTCATTTTCCTGCAATTTCAACATCTGATTCTTCAATATCTGATGAACTCTCTCTACTATACCCTGTCCTTGAGGATTATAGGAAATTCCAGTAGTATGCTTAATAGCCAAATCTGACAAAATTTCTTAAAGGCGCTGCCAGTATATGCTGGAGCATTGTCTGTCTTTAATGCATGAGGCATGCCCATTACTGCAAAACAGGCAAATAGGTGTTGTTCCACATGCTTAAAAGCCTCTCCAGGACGAGCTGTAGCCCATATCACGTGTGAGTAAGTGTCCACACAGACATGAACATACGACATTTTTCCAAATGATTTAACATGAGTAACATCCATTTTCCATAGACTATTTGGTTTTAAGCCTCGGGGATTTACTCCAGTCTGTAACATAGGTAGTCTGGTAGGGCATGCATCACACTTACGAACAAAATATTCCTAGCAGCTTCCCTAGTAATATCAAATTGCAAGCGCAAAGCAGAAGCATTTTGGTGATGTAAATTATGACTTTCTATTGCCTCATCCATGACTGTCAATACCGTTTTTGTTCCAAGATCAGCTATGTAATTACCTTCATGAATAGGACCTGGTAAAGAAAAATGAGCTCTAACATGACCAATAAAAAAAGGCATATTTCTTTGACAAATTAAAAGCTGTAATTCCTCCAGTAACCTGAAAATACTGGAATTGAATGTTAAGGGAGCTGTTTCAATATGAGGAAACAAAGTTACTATATATTTAGAATCAGAATATAAGTTAAAGGGATCAGATATTAAAGCTTTAAAAACTGCAATTACTGCACGTAACTCTACTCGTTGCGCCGAGGTTTCTTCCGCTAAAAATGTCAATAGTTGATTATCAATGACATATGCTGCAGTACCTGAAGAAGATCCATCTGTGAAAACAAGCTTAGCTGGAGGTGGCAATGGTTGAGAGGAACATTGAGTAGGAAAAATTAAAGCTTTATTATTCAAGAATTGTAGCAAAGGATTAGCAGGAAGATGAAATGAAATAGTTCCTATAAAACCTAATAATGCTATTGACCATTCAGGTTCTTCAGCTAATAAAACGTCTAACTGTTCTTTAGTATAAGGTATAATGATTTCATTAGGATCAGAACCAAACAATTCTCTGCTTCTTAGTCTTCCTTTTCTAATTAATTTAGCAGCATAAGCAGGATATGCTATTAAAATTCTTTTGGCGGTTACAGGTAAATGAATCCATTCTAATGGTCCTTGTTGCCATAAGCATCCAGTAGGTGTATATTCAGTTGATAATATTATTAATAACCAAGGTCGTGAATAATCAAGTCTCTTAACTTTCTGGTCAGCAAGTTTATCCTGAACTAACTTTAGGGCTTTAGCAGCTTCTGGAGTTAAATTCCTAGGAGACCTAGGATACGGATCTCCTCTTAATATATCAAAAAGAGGTTTTAGTTCACAAGTAGAAACTTTTAGATAAGGTCTTATCCAATTAATGTCTCTGAGTAGCTTCTGAAAATTATTCAAAGTCTCTAAATTTCTTATATCCAATTGTAGCTTTTGAGGTGTAATATAATCTGAAAAAATAAGTCTTCTTAAATAGCTAAATGGTGGCTGAGTTTGAATTTTCTCAGGAGCCACTTGGAGATCAAAATTTTGTAAATCCTGAATTAATATAGCCAATCCTGTTTCCAGATATGTTCTATCTGAATGAGCCACTAATATATCATCCATATAATGAATAAGATATATATCCTTGTAATTCTGTCTAAAGTGCTGTAAAGCTGCATCTACATATTTTTAACATAAGTTCGGACTATTTTTCATACCTTGAGGTAAGACCGTCCACTGAAATCTCTGATGAGGCCTATTCAAATTTGGAGATGGAATACTAAAAGCGAATCTCTGTTTATCCTGTGAAACTAAAGGAATAGTAAAAAAACAATCTTGGAGATCTATAATAATACTATGGTATTTATCAGGCACCACTACGGGAGATGGCAAACCTGGTTGTAATGCGCCCATAGTTTCCATAGTATCATTAATCTTTCTTAGATCATGTAACATTCTCCTCCTGATTTCTTTTTAATAGCAAATACCGGAGAATTCCAAGGACTGTTAGAAGGCTCTAAATGACCTGCCTTAAGTTGTAGTTCTACGATTTCCAGAATTGCTGACAATTTTTCTGTAGTCAAAGGCCACTGTTCTACCCATACTGGTAGATCATTTTTCCAAGTTATGGGGTCAGCTGTTGCAACAGTGGCCTGCATTATAAATTTTGTCCTAGTCCTTGTCTAGAAGTATTAGATGTAACAGTAATAGATTCCTTAATGCCCTGCAAGTCCTTCCCTAAACCTTTATCTGGATGAAAACCCATTTGAATCATCTGAGCACTAGCAAAGGAGCCTTTACTAACTAAGAGAACTCCCATTTGTTCCATAATGTCTCTTCCCCATAAAGTAAAAGGGAGAGAAGGTATGACGTATGGTTGAAAAGTCCCAGAAGACTCTAAGTCAGTCCAGGGAAGTACTTGTGAACTCCTGGCAACATTTTGAGCTGTCCCAATCCAACCAAATCAGAGGTGGTTTGTTGTATTGGCCAATGTTGAGGTCAATCTTTCCCAGCAATGCAGGAAACATCCGTGCCAGTATCCACAAGTCCTTCAATCTGTCTACCTTGAATTTGAATAATTTTAGTAGGTCTAGACATTTTAACTTCTTTTACCCAAAATGCCATGCCACTGGATCCAAATCCTTTATCTCCTCTCTTCTTATTAGTAGCTGAGGTACCTACATTAAAATAAGGTAATAGTAATATTTGAGCAATTTGTTGTCCAGCATGAATCATAATTGTTTTAGTGGGAGGCTGAAAAAGGATTTGAATTTCCCCAGTGAAATCTGAATCAATTACTCCTGGAACTACAGAAACTCCTTTAAGTGAGGAAGAACTACACCCTATAACTAATCCTACTGTTCCCTCAGGAAGTGGACCATAAACTCCTGTGGGGATCTTAATAGTAGGAGAGTCAGATGTTAATATTGTTGAGGTGGAGGCACTGAGGTCCAATCCTGCTCTGCCTGGTGTTGCACGGAAGAGCCCCGCTATTGTGTTCCTTGATGGAACGAGTTCTGCCTCATTGGATTCCCTGATGTTAATGGGCTGATAGAATTCTGGTTGTGGCTGACAAAATTTGTCCCCATTATTTTTGGGGCCTGGGACTGGCCCCTCTGGAAGTTTCCCTGCGACTGAGCTTGATTTGGCGGGGATAATATAGTACCATCCTTATGAAATTTAGATTTGCAATCTCTAGTCCAATGAAAACCCTTAGCACAACGTTGACAAGGAGCAGCAGGTCTTTTATCACCATTGTTATTATAATTCCTATTTTTGTATGATGAATCATTTTTGGAAGAACATTGTTTAGAATAATGTCCAATTTGGCCACACTTAAAACAAGCATTATTCTGCCCTTGTCGTCTCTGTAATACCTGTTTCATAGATTGTCCTTGAAAAGCTGCAGCCATTGCCACGCCTTGCAAATAGGCAGGAGTTAATTCAGCACATGCTTTAATAAAATCAGATAAGTCTCTAGTTTTCCTGATAGGTTTTATCAAGGCTTGGCAAGTGGGAGAAGCATTTTCAAAAGCCAATTGCTTAATAATAAGATCTTCAGCTGCTTTATTTATGGCCAATTTACCTATTGCATCAGTTAACCGAGCAATGAATTCCTCATATGGCTCATCTGACTTTTGCTTTGCAGTGGTAATGCCAGGCATTGTATAATCAGAAGAAGGTAACCTTTTCCAAGCTATAATGCTTAAATCACTTACAGCTGTAAGCACATCTGTATGTAAATTAGCTTGAGCTTGTGTAGTATAATAATCACCTTCTCCCATATACATGTCCTTGGTGACAATACCCCTTTCTGGATTTCTTTTAATAAGGTTTTGTTCTACAATTTTCTTTTTAACTATCTCTTCATATTCCATCTTCCAAAGCACAAACTGTCCTCCTGACCAACAACCCTTAGCCACCTGAAACCAATCGTTAGGAGTCTTCCACCAAGCACGTAGCCCGTCTAGAAAGGCTAACGTGTATGGAGCTGTTGGGCCATAATCGTGACAAGCAGCTTTCAAATCCTTCAATAATTTCATAGGTATGGGTTCCCATTTACGGGGTTCAAATTCTATATCAACAAGAAAACAATGAAGAGAGTCTTCCGAGTGTAAGGCCTTCCGTATAGTTCCTTGAATTCCTGGCAAATATTTCTTTGGGAATTCTACTCTTTGACGGATAGATGGTAGCATAGCCCCATTTTTATAGACCACAGGGAAAGAAAAATCTGACCAATCAGGATTGTTATACTTAGCTGCTTCCTCATTTAATTCTGCATCATCCCTGGGAGATAGAAGGTCCTCAGGATTATTTCCTTTAGCTGCCTCATCCTCCTCAGATTCTGAATCACTCTTGGGAAAAGAACCATAATTAGGATTAAGTACCAATACTTCCCGTAAGATGTTCCATAGGGAATAAGAATCTTGTGGCATTTGAGTTGCACCATGATTATCATACCATTTTTTCATATTTTTACCTACCTCATCCCATGTCTCTAATTCTAAAGTACCTTGATCAGGAAACCAGGGATTAACTTTCTGTACAAAATCTAAAAAAGAAGTAACTTTATCTTTACTTATCTTAACACCTTTATGCTTTAACACTTTACACATGATTCGAATATAGGCTCGTCTCTCTTTGGAGCTGCAGTTCCCCATAACTGTAACAACAAAACACCAATATACACAATATACAGTAATATCTCTACAAAGACTAAATCGCTTTTTTATGGTGATAACGAGTCACACAGTCCATCGGCGACACTATACAACCAACCTGCTTGCCTATCAACCCGTGCACTCCGGGGGGCCTGCAGCACCCTAAAGGCAAGGTCCGTCCTGAAAC
>NW_007149101.1:0-799 GCF_000164805.1 Carlito syrichta | reverse complement strand
CGTAGTCTTTTATTATTATGGTCACCGAATCCTTTTGGAGCTTGGTTATAGCACAACCAAATACTACTGTAGCACTTTCTTTAGTTTAGAAACTTTTGGATGTTTTTAGTGGTAGGTACCCGCCTTTGAGCCGTTTTTGTGACAGGATTTGAACATCACTTTACCTAAGATCATCATCAATTTTCCAGAATTTTCAATTATCTAAATTTTTATACAAATGAGGAGCCCAAATACTTACTACTTTGTAAATATCCATAATATATTTTTTGTTTATGTATATTGGGCCCAAAATTCTCTTTTTTCTGTGTTCCTGATTTTAAATGCTTGTTGATTAATAGTATCATATTTATCAGATAATTTGTTGCATAGTAAAACATTATGTCTTAGGTAGAGAATATACTAGGGATCAATGAAAATACTCCTTTAAAAATACAAATTGGGTTAAAATATAAAGGGAGTGTGATTTCATATTTCCTACAAATATATAAGGGAAACTTTTCTATAAGGATTGCACATCTGTAACATTTAATCAAAATTAACAAGCAGAAAATACAGAGTGCACCAATAAAATGTGCACAAAACTTAAGAATGGAAAAAGCTGTATTAATTATTATACTGTTTTATTTTCTAAATTTTTAAAGATTTATTATGCATTCGGCCTTCTGAATTGCAATTAGGTACAGTGAGTCTCAAGGTTCAGTTATCTAAGTAAGACATAGATCTCGAATCTCAACAAGTTTCAATTTAGGCAGAATAAAACATTCATAATTTATGTGAGAAACACTGTAGTTCTCATTTT
>NW_007149100.1:0-2079 GCF_000164805.1 Carlito syrichta | reverse complement strand
AACTACTCCTCTGTGATAAGTGCACTAGTGATAGACAATCCTTTGTGATTGATGCCCCAGTGACAGGACCACCTCCATAGTGGGTGCCCAAGTTACTAGCTCTCCTCCATTTGCATGCCCAAGTGACTAGACCACGTCTGTAATTGGTACCGTATTGGCAGGTTTCCAGTATAATGGTTAGCCCACTGAGTAGCTCTGTTTTGCGAAGGTTATCCCAATGACTGGTCCTCCTCATTAATGGGTACATCAGTGACTTGCCCTCCTCTGTTATGGATGAAACTGTGACTTACTTTTCTCTGTTTGATCATGTCAGTGATTAGTGTTCCTATGTGATGGGTTCCCAGGTGACTGACCCTTCTCTGTGATGGGCGCACCAGTGACTGGCCCTTTTCTGTGATGGCTGTCCCAGTGATTGAACCTCCTCTGTGATGGGTGCACAGTGATTTCACCTCCTTCTATGATCTATGCCCCAGTTAATGTTCCTCCTATGTAACTGGTACACCATTGCCTAGCTTTCCACTGCCATTTATGTGCTAGTGATTTGGTTTCCTAAATAATGGATGCCTCAGGAACTAGTCATTATCCATTATGAGTGCCACTGTGTCTGTGCCTTCTCAGTTATTTGTGCCACAGTGAGTGTCTCTCCTTCATAATGGGCACCCTAGTAACTAACCTTCCTTTGTGTTGGGCGTCCCAGGAAATAGACATGCTCCATAATGGGTCTCACAGTGAGAAACACTCCTTTATGTTGGATGTTCTGATGAATGACATTCCTTGGTGATGGGGGACCCAGTGATACGTCTCCTTTTGTGATGACTATCCCAGTGACTGTCCCTACTCCATAATATGTGCCCCAGTGGATGACCCTACTGTGTTATCGGTGCCATAGTCACAAGCCCTCCTCTATGATGGGTGTCCCATGGAATGATCTTTCTCTGTGATGGGTGCCTCAGCGATTGGTCCACCACTGTAATATCTGTTCCAGTGACTGACTCGCTAATGTGATGAGTAACTCAGTGACTGCTCTCCTCTGTTGAGGCCCTCATTGACTGATGCTTCTCTCTGAAACATGCCCCTGTTACTGTCCTTCCTCAAGAGTGTTGCACCAATGACTGACCCTCCAATATTATGGGTGTCCCTCTCACTAGTCTAGTCTGGCATTGGTGTCCTGTTGTCTGGCACTCCCCTATGATAGATGCCCCAATGACAGCGCCACGTCTATAATGAGTACCCCAGTGATTGTCCTCTGTGATGTGTGTACCAGTAACTGGCTCACTTTGATAATTAGTGTCCCAGTGACTAACATTCCTATGTAATGATTGCCCCAAAACTTACCATCCTTTCTTGTAAGTGCAACAATGACAAGTCATCCTCTGTGTAGGATTCTCTATGACTAGTCCTCCTTTGTTAGGGGTGACTCTGTGACTGCCCCACCTGGTGGATTGTTGAGAGCCAAACATCTATAGCTACATGGCTGAGGCCTGTAAAGGCCCATCTGGAAGATCGCCTCTGACATAGGATATCACTTATACCTATAATATTGGCATGTGATTAGTGACCAGTGTGCATACATGGCAGTAAAACTTAAAAGTAAATCTCTATACACCTGATGGAAAAATTATTTTTCTCTGTCTTTCTAAGTTTTACTTCTTTCTAGATATTTTTTAACTTCTAATTCCTGGTAGACTGGGTAGTCAGCTCTTGTTCCTGAAAGCTGTTTCCCATAAGGATAAGATTAGAAACTAAATTACCATGATAGTTTTGTCGCCCTGCCCCTAACCAGGTAGAACGTTTTCTTTTGTTTCGTTAATTACCGAAACTCTGTCTGCTTCAGCCCACAGCCATCATGGCGGCCATGCATTTCCTTGTTCAAGAGTGTGACAGTTACTCTTTGATTTTTAGAGTAGACTTGTTATGATAAAATATATACACATACACTCATAGTTGCGTAAATTTATGCTTGCTGTTTTGTTTCCTTTTGCTACATTACTCAAATATAATAGTTACTATACAATTTATAAAAGAATTCATGATGAGGTATTAGCTTAATAGGATATAGCATAGTATAAAGGTCAATCA
>NW_007149099.1:0-4764 GCF_000164805.1 Carlito syrichta | reverse complement strand
CCGGATTACAGGCATGTGCTACCATGCCCGGCTGATTTTTTTAAAATTTATTGTAGAGATGAGGTCTCGTTGCCCAGGCGGGTCTCGAACCCACGGGCTCAGGCAATCCACTCACCTCAGCCTCCCAAAGGCGTGGGATTACAGGCTAAGCCACCGAGCCCAGCTGTGATTCACTTTTTTTTGTGATACTTGTCCCAGTGACTGGTTCTTTTTTGCTATGGGTGCCTCAGTGACTGGCTCTCCTCTAATGTTTGTTGCCGCATTGACTTGTCCTCATCTGTGATTGGGCATGATTGACTGGTCCTCATCTTTGATGGGTAACGCAGTGACAAGCATTCTCTGTGACAGGTGCAAAAGTGACTGGCCCTCCAACCTTATGGGAGTCCCAGTGGTCTTCTCTCTGATGAATGCCCCAGTGACTTGCTCTTCTCCATTATGTGTCTCAATTTCTGCACTTCCCCCATAGAGTTGCCCCAATCATTACCTCTTTTCTGTGAAGGGTATAACAGTGATTAGGCTTTCTCCATAACAAGTGTTTCATTTTTTGAGCCTCGTTTTTGATTGGTGCTCCAGTGCCTGTTCTTCCTCTAAAATGAGTGCCACAATGAAAAGCCCCCTTCTGTGTTGAATACCCAATTGACTGTTTCTTCTATGATTGGTGCCTTATTGATGGGGTATCCTCTCTGAAGTGTACATAGGTGATAAGCCCCTATCCTTAATGCATGTCCTTGTGACTGTCTCTCCTCTGAGGTGGGTACTCCAGTGACAACTACTCCTCTGTGATAAGTGCACTAGTGATAGCCAATCCTTTGTGATTGATGCCCCAGTGACAGGACCACCTCCATCGTGGGTGCCCAAGTTACTAGTTCTTCTCCATTTGCATGCCCAAGTGACTAGACCACGTCTGTAATTGGTACCGTATTGGCAGGTTTCCAGTATAATGGTTAGCCTACTGAGTAGCTCTGTTTTGCGAAGGTTGTCCCAATGACTGGTCCTCCTCATTAATGGGTACATCAGTGACTTGCCCTCCTCTGTTATGGATGAAACTGTGACTTACCTTTCTCTGTTTGATCATGTCAGTGATTAGTGTTCCTATGTGATGGGTTCCCAGGTGACTGACCCTTCTCTGTGTTGGGCGCACCAGTGACTGGCCCTTTTCTGTGATGGCTGTCCCAGTGATTGAACCTCCTCTGTGATGGGTGCACAGTGATTTCACCTCCTTCTATGATGTATGCCCCAGTTAATGTTCCTCCTATGTAACTGGTACACCATTGCCTAGCTTTCCACTGCCATTTATGTGCTAGTGATTTGGTTTCCTAAATAATGGATGCCTCAGGAACTAGTCATTCTCCATTATGAGTGCCACTGTGACAGTGCCTTCTCAGTTATTTGTGCCACAGTGAGTGTCTCTCCTTCATAATGGGCACCCTAGTAACTAACCTTCCTTTGTGTTGGGCGTCCCAGGAAATAGACATGCTCCATAATGGGTCTCACAGTGAGAAACACTCCTTTATGTTGGATGTTCTGATGAATGACATTCCTTGGTGATGGGGGACCCAGTGATACGTCTCCTTTTGTGATGACTATCCCAGTGACTGTCCCTACTCCATAATATGTGCCCCAGTGGATGACCCTACTGTGTTATCGGTGCCATAGTCACAAGCCCTCCTCTATGATGGGTGTCCCATGGAATGATCTTTCTCTGTGATGGGTGCCTCAGCGATTGGTCCACCACTGTAATATCTGTTCCAGTGACTGACTCGCTAATGTGATGAGTAACTCAGTGACTGCTCTCCTCTGTTGAGGCCCTCATTGACTGATGCTTCTCTCTGAAACATGCCCCTGTTACTGTCCTTCCTCAAGAGTGTTGCACCAATGACTGACCCTCCAATATTATGGGTGTCCCTCTCACTAGTCTAGTCTGGCATTGGTGTCCTGTTGTCTGGCACTCCCCTATGATAGATGCCCCAATGACAGCGCCACGTCTATAATGAGTACCCCAGTGATTGTCCTCTGTGATGTGTGTACCAGTAACTGGCTCACTTTGATAATTAGTGTCCCAGTGACTAACATTCCTATGTAATGATTGCCCCAAAACTTACCATCCTTTCTTGTAAGTGCAACAATGACAAGTCATCCTCTGTGTAGGATTCTCTATGACTAGTCCTCCTCTGTTAGGGGTGACTCTGTGACTGCCCCACCTGGTGGATTGTTGGGAGCCAACATCTATAGCTACATGGCTGAGGCCTGTAAAGGCCCATCTGGAAGATCGCCTCTGACATAGGATATCACTTATTCCTATAATATTGGTGTATGATTAGTGACCAGTGTGCATACATGGCAGTAAAACTTATAAGTAAATCTCTATACACCTGATGGAAAAATTATTTTTCTCTGTCTTTCTAAGTTTTACTTCTTTCTAGATATTTTTTAACTTCTATTTCCTGGTAGACTGGGTAGTCAGCTCTTGTTCCTGAAAGTTGTTTCTCCTAAGGCTAAGATTAGAAACTAAATTACCATGATAGTTTTGTCGCCCTGCCCCTAACCAGGTAGAATGTTTTCTGTTTCGTTAATTAACGAAACTCTGTCTGCTTCAGCACACAGCCATCATGGCGGCCATGCATTTCCTTGTTCAAGAGTGTGACAGCTACTATTTGATTTTTAGAGTAGACTTGTTAGGATAAAATATATACACATACACTCATAGTTGCGTAAATTTATGCTTGCTGTTTTGTTTCCTTTTGCTACATTACTCAAATATAATAGTTACTATACAATTTATAAAAGAATTCATGATGAGGTATTAGCTTATTAGGATATAGCATAATATTAAAGGTCAATCATTAGATTATATAAAAATTAAAGTTTAGACATATGAAAGTCATATGAATTATAGTAAAGTTTGGTAGTTTAAGAATAAGTTTTAACTGAGTTATAAGGCATTACGTTAATCGTAATAGGATAATAGTATAACTAACAGCTAAGTCATTTAAGTAAACTTATAGATTATAGTATAGTGTTAAGTTGATAATATTAGTCGTTAAAAATATTAGGAGTCAGTGAACTTGGATTGAACCTAGAGTTAACTTAGAAAAGTTTTTTGTATTAATCAAGGTTTAGAACAAAGAGTATAATATGAATGATTTATTGAACACTATGGAAGACATTTTTGAATAATTGAAATTGTGCACCTGTGACCTTGATGTGAGTTTTGTGAAGCACGTCAGGCATCATGGAGTTTGAATTATCTGCTTGGAACTTGCAAGTCTCGTGATGGTCTTGTGATGCATAGTTTGTAAACCGAAATATACATCATGGAATTTGTACACCCCCAGTAAATAATTATCGCACTGCTGAAGGGTATAAAAAATGGTATATAAGTTGGAAAAGGTTTAAATAAAATTGGCTTCAGTCCTGATCAGACTGTTCCCAGAAGAACTGCCTCCGAGTGATCTCTTCTTGCCATCTCCTGATTCTCCGGCGCGGGTTCTAACCCTTCCCTCCAAGGTCGGAGCGGGACTCTGACAGCGGATGGTTGCCCCAGCAGCTGGTAGTGCATTTTTATGGGCACACCATGAACAGACACTCCTTTGTAATTGGTGCCTCAGTGATTAGATCTCCTCCATAAAGGGTGCCCCAGTGATTAGCCCTCCCTTCTGATGATTGTCCTAATTCTGGCCATCCTCCATAATGGGTACTCCAGTGTCTTTCCTTATTTGTTCTGGGTGCCACAGTGATTAGCCTATCTCTGTATTGGTTTAACTGCAAGGGGTACTTCTGTGACTGGTCTGCCGATGTGATGGCAGCTTCAGTGACTGGCCTTCCATTGTGGTGGGCGCCACAGTGACTGACCCTTCTCTGTGATGAGTGCCCCAGTGACTAAACTTCCACTGTGATGGGTGCCCCTGTGACCGGACTTCTTAAGTGATGACTGCCCCAGTGACTGACCTTCGTTTGTGATGTGTGCCATGTGACTACAATTCCAATGTGATGGGTGTTCCAGTGACAAGACTTTCTCTGTCATGCATTCCAAAGCGAATGATCCTCCTTTGTGAAAAATGTCTGAACCCCCTTTGTGATTAGTTCCCCAGTGACTAGCTAGCCTCTGTAATTGCTGTCCCAGGACTGGGTTTCCTACATAATGGGCGCCCTACTGACTAGCTCCCCTCTGTCATAAATGTTCTAGTAGCAGGTCTACTCCATAATCAGTACCAGTGTGACAAGAATTTATCTATGATTAGTGCCCCAGTGACTGGTCTTCCTCTGTAATGGGTGCCTCTTTGACTGACCCTCTTCTGTGATAATTTTCTCAGTGATTGACCTTCCTTAGTGATGGGTATGCCAGTGACTGAACCTCCACTGTGTTGGTTGTCTCAGTTACTGGTACTTGTCCATAATGGGTGCCAAAGTGAATGACACTCTTCCCTTATAGGTGTTTCATTAACAATCCCTTCTTTGTGTGAGTGTTTTAATGACTAGGCATCCTCTTTAAGGAATGCCTCTGTGACTGGCCCACCTCTATAATGGGTGTCAGAGTGACTGGCCCTCCTCTGTTATTGGTGTCACAGTTATTGCTCCTCCTCTGTGATGGTGTCCCATTAAGGTACTCCTCTGTGATTCCCAGTGATTAGCCCACTTCTGTGGTACCTGTCTTATTGACTGGCTCTCATCAGTGATGGGTGCATCAGTGACTGGCTCTCTTCTGTTTGGTGACTCATTTATTTGTCTTCATCTGTGATTGGCACCCGAGTAACTGACGTTCAT
>NW_007149098.1:0-751 GCF_000164805.1 Carlito syrichta | reverse complement strand
AAAAAAAAAGACTGCCTCGTTTAGAGGATTCTTGAATGGTCACTTAACCTGTAGTAATTTTTGGATATGTGTGAACACTTGGCTCCCTTCACTTCTTGGGAATGAAATGCACCACGTCTACCACATTTGGAAGAGCACTGTACACAAGTGTTTGAAGCCTAAGGAATGCTCAGTTGTCAAGGTCACTCCCATTATGATGTCAAAGTTCTGAGACTGATGTCACCATTTACAATTTGACATGCTTCTTTCCCTTAGTTTACTTACCTCTTTTAATGTAAAAATGAGCCTTTTTGTAAATCTACAAATTCAATGAAATAACGATTTAGTTAGCATCATACTTCTCAGACTTGGATATTACAATGAAGGATTCATATGACTGGGCTTGGTGGCTCAGCCTGTAATCCCACTCCTTTGGGTGGGTGAGGTGAGTGGATTGCCTGAGCCCACGAGTTCGAGACCCACCTGGGCAGCAAGACCTCATCTCAACAATAAATCAAAAAATCAGTCAAGATGGTAGAGCAAGCCTATAATTCCGGATACTTGGAAGGCTGAGGCAGAAGAATTGTCAGAGCCCCTCAGGTCGAGGGATGGTGGATGGGAGTGGCCACTGCTGTCCAGTATGGGTGACAGAGTGATAATCCAACTCAAAATAATAATAATAATAATTCATATGAAACCATAAACAATCATGAAAATCCAAAAGAATCTTATCAAAGAACCAAGCAGGGCCCTATCGCAGTTCCAGATTTCA
>NW_007149097.1:0-1174 GCF_000164805.1 Carlito syrichta | reverse complement strand
ATTCTTGATGGTCACTTAACCTGTAGTAATTTTTGGATATGTGTGAACACTTGGCTCCCTTCACTTCTTGGGAATGAAATGCACCACGTCTACCACATTTGGAAGAGCACTGTACACAAGTGTTTGAAGCCTAAGGAATGCTCAGTTGTCAAGGTCACTCCCATTATGATGTCAAAGTTCTGAGACTGATGTCACCATTTACAATTTGACATGCTTCTTTCCCTTAGTTTACTTACCTCTTTTAATGTAAAAATGAGCCTTTTTGTGAATCTACAAATTCAATGAAATAACGATTTAGTTAGCATCATACTTCTCAGACTTGGATATTACAATGAAGGATTCATATGACTGGGCTTGGTGGCTCAGCCTGTAATCCCACTCCTTTGGGTGGGTGAGGTGAGTGGATTGCCTGAGCCCACGAGTTCGAGACCCACCTGGGCAGCAAGACCTCATCTCAACAATAAATCAAAAAATCAGTCAAGATGGTAGAGCAAGCCTATAATTCCGGATACTTGGAAGGCTGAGGCAGAAGAATTGCCAGAGCCCCTCAGGTCGAGGGATGGTGGATGGGAGTGGCCACTGCTGTCCAGTATGGGTGACAGAGTGATAATCCAACTCAAAATAATAATAATAATAATAATAATAATAATAATAATAATTCATATGAAACCATAAACAATCATGAAAATCCAAAAGAATCTTATCAAAAGAAACAAAGCAGGGCCTACCGCAGTTCCAGATTTCAAACTTTAGCATATTTTTAAAGTAATCAACACAGCCTGGCATTGGTACAAGAATAGGTACTTAAGTCAATGGATCAGGACAGAGAGTGAAATTCTCAAATTCTCAATAAACTCATCTGTGAAAAACCCTCCAAGGCCCACTGAGTAATGGAGAACATATTCAGTAAATGGTACTGGAAAAGACTGACAACATGCACAAGATTGAAACAGTACCACAATCTATCACCATACACATTAACTCTAAATGGATCAAAGACGTAACATAAAACACCAAATTATAATAATTGTAGAAAACACAGGAGACAACATTAGGGAAACTGAAACCGGAAACTAATTCCTCTTCAGAGACTTAAATACCCATGCCTTAAAAACTGTTAGTCAAGTGGGATCTCAACGAATTAATATACTTCTGCAAAACAAAAGAAACCATC
>NW_007149096.1:0-944 GCF_000164805.1 Carlito syrichta | reverse complement strand
GCCTAGGGGAGACTCTAGATTTGGGTCGAGTGATTCTGGTTTCTGGCTTCAGGAGGTCACTACTTCTAGGCCTTTAAAGGATTTGTTTATTCAAGGAGTTAAAATTAATGGCTTGTTGGATACTGGGGCAGATGTTTCTTGTATTGCTGGAAAAGACTGGCCTTCTTCATGGCCAACCCAAGTCACCTCCTCAGGGCTTATTGGTATTGGTAAAGTACCTTCTGTGGCTAAGAGTTTGCAGATTTTAAAATGGGCAGATGATCAATCATCGGGAACTTTTTGTCCCTATGTCATACCTTCTATCCCTATTACACTCTGGGGACGAGACATTCTTGCTCAGATGGGTACACTCTTGTGTAGCCCAAACGACAGAGTGTCAGCGCAACTGCTGCAAATGGGATATGATCCCTCTAAGGGTTTGGGTAAAGACGGACAAGGGATGAAGGAACCGGTTCAGATTATAGAAAAAAAAGACTGGTCTGGCATTGGCTATCCAAATTTATTCTAGAGGCTGTTGTTCTTGAAGCTGCTGACCCAATTGTATGGAAAACTAATGAACCAGTTTGGGTGGAACAATGGCCTTTACCATTAGAAAAACTTGAGGCAGCAAAAAATTTAGTGCAGCAACAGTTGGAGGCTGGCCATATACAGCCTTCCACTAGCCCTTGGAACACACCTATATTTGTTGTAAAAAAGAAATCTGGCAAGTGGAGACTTTTACAAGACTTAAGAGCTATTAATGCCACCATGGAGACAATGGGGGCATTGCAACCTGGGTTGCCGTCTCCGGTTGCTATTCTTGCAGACTCTAACATCATAGTTATTGATTTACAAGATTGCTTTTTTACTATACCTTTAAGTTCTGATAATTGCAAGAAGTTTGCATTTAGCCTTCCTTCTCGGAATTTTACACAGCCTCATCGAAGGTTCAGTGGAAAGTCCTG
>NW_007149095.1:0-782 GCF_000164805.1 Carlito syrichta | reverse complement strand
TTGAAAAAGGTCCATAAAGAGTTATCCTTCCTGTGGCTGCAAATAATTTGTAAAGATGTGATTGTAGATGTTTTCCAAAAGGTGAAGCATAATAAAAGACAGGAGCTACCCATCCAAAAGGAGACCAATTATCCAAAGGAGTTGGTGGAGGAATTATTGGACGGGATTTATCCCAAGTGTATTGATCATCATTATTATCAAAAAATTGTCTGAAATCACCATTAGGTCGAGTAACTGTCCAATCAAAAATTTTATCAGAAAAATATTTAAGCACTGGTGAACCAGGCACAAACAATCTGTAATACACAGGTTGTTTAGAATTACATATTCTCCATTTTGGAAAGCCTTGTGTAATACTCACTGTATCCCAATAGTGTATAACATGCGAAATGTCTAAGCATAAAGATTTATTGGTGGTGACAGCATCTCTATGATAAATGTACCTGTTTTCAGGATAATTAACATCCACGGGATGAACAAATTGTAATGCCCAAATACCACTACGACTGTTAGGCATGAATGCTGGAGGAGAATCTGTTATAAGTGTTCTGTGTTTAAGCCACAAGCAACCTGGATAAAGAAAATTATATGAAAAGCAAATAGGGGGTGCCCCAGCTATACTCGAATAATTAAATTCTGATTTTGAAGTAACAGTAATAAAGGAAGAGCTTTCTCCACCCATCAAATGACTATTATTTGTGAAGACCTTAATTTCTGGTTCATCCCAAGTTACAGGATGCAACACAGGAGGATCTGGAACATACGTCCAGTATTTAAATGTG
>NW_007149094.1:0-3557 GCF_000164805.1 Carlito syrichta | reverse complement strand
GCGCTCCCAGTATATGCTGGAGCATTGTCTGTTTTTAATGCATGAGGGATGCCCATTACTGCAAAACAGGCAAATAGGTGTTGCTCTACATGCTTAAAAGCCTCTCCAGTGCGAGCCGTAGCCCATATCATATGCGAATAAGTATCCACACAGACATGAACATAGGACAATTTTCCAAAAGATTTAACCTGAGTAACATCCATTTGCCAGAGGCTATTTGGTTTCAAGCCTCGAGGATTGACTCCAGTTTGTAACATAGGTAATCTAGTTGGACATGTAGCACAGTTACGAACAATATTTCTGGCAGCTTCCCTAGTAATATCAAATTGTAATCGTAACGCAGAAGCATTTTGATGATGTAATTTATGACTTTCTATCGCCTCATCCATTACTGTCAATATTGTTTTAGTTCCAAGATCAGCTATATGATTGCCCTCATGAATAGGACCTGGCAAAGAAGAATGAGCTCTGACATGACCAATAAAGAAAGGCATACTTCTTTGACAAATTAAAGATTGTAATTCCTCCAGCAACCTGAAAATGCTAGAATTAAATGTTAAAGGGGCCGTTTCAATATGAGGAAACAATGTAACTATGTATTTAGAATCAGAGTATAAATTAAATGGATCAGATGTTAGTGCTTTAAACACTGCAATTACTGCACGTAACTCCACTCGTTGTGCTGAAGTTTCTTCTGCTAAAAAGGTAAATAATTGGTTATCAATAACATATGCTGCAGTTCCGGAAGAAGATCCATCCGTAAACACTAATTTAGCTGGAGTGGCAATGGTTGAGAAGAACATTGAGTTGGGAAAATTAAAGCCTTGTTATGTAAAAATTGTAATAGAGTATTACCAGGGAGATGAAATGAAATAGTATCTGTAAAATTCAATAATGCTATAGACCATTGAGGTTTTACGGCTATTAAAACATCCAATTGTTTTTTAGTATAAGGTATAATGATTTTATTAGGATCTGAGCCAAACAATTCTCTGCTTTTTAATCTGCCTTTTTAAATCAATTTAGCAGCATAAGTGGGGTAAGCTATTAAAATTCTTTTAGCAGTCACAGGTAAATGAATCCATTCTAATGGTCCTTGTTGCCATAAGCATCCAGTAGGAGTATATTCAGTAGATAATATTATTAATGACCATGGTCGAGAATAGTCGAGTCTCCTGACCTTTTGATCAGCAATTTTGTCTTGTACTAATTTTAGCGCTTGAGTGGCTTTCAAAGTTAGACTCCTTGGAGACTGAGGATTTGGATCTCCTCTTAATATGTCAAAGAGAGGTTTTAGTTTATAAGTAGAAATTTTTAGGTAAGGTCTTATCCAATTAATGTCTCCAAGTAGTTTTTGAAAATCATTTAAAGTATCTAGATTTTTTACTTCTAATTGTAATTTTTGAGGTGTAATGTAATCAGAAAAAATAAGCCTTCCTAAATAAGTAAATGGTGGCTGAGTTTGAATTTTTTCAGGAGCCACTTGGAGACCAAAGTTTTGTAAATCTTGAATTAATATAGCCAATCCTGTTTCCAAATATAGTCTGTCTGAATGAGCCACTAATATATCATCCATATAATGGATAAGATATATATCCTTGTAGCTTTGTCTGAAATGTTGTAAAGTTTCATCAACATACTTTTGACATAAAGTTGGACTATTTTTCATCCCCTGAGGCAAAACTGTCCATTGAAACCTCTGATGAGGCCTATTTAAATTTGGAGATGGAATACTAAATGCAAATCTCTGCTTATCCTGAGGAGCCAAAGGAATAGTGAAAAAACAATCTTGAAGGGCTATAACAATAATATGATATTTATCAGGCACTGCTACAGGAGATGGCAATCCTTGTTGTAAAGCACCCATAATTTCCATAGTATCATTTATTTTTCTGAGGTCATGTAACATTTTCCATTTTCCTGATTTCTTTTTAATCGTAAATACCGGAGAATTCTAAGGACTATTAGAAGGCTCTAAGTGACCGGCCTTAAGCTGTTGTTTTACTATTTCCTGAATTGCTGGCAGTTTTTCAGTAGTTAGAGGCCACTGTTCTACCCATACCGGTAAATCGTTTTTCCAGGTTATGGGGTCAGCAGTTGCGACAGTGGCCTGTATTATAAATTTTGACCTAGTCCTTGTCTAGAGGGGTTTGATGTAACCGTAATAGGTTTCTTGATGCCTTGTAAATTTTTCCCCAAACCTTTATCTGGATGAAAACCCATTTGAATCATCTGAGCACTAGCAAAGTAGCCTTTGCTAACTAAGAGAATCCCCATCTGTTCCATAATATCTCTTCCCCATAAAGTAAAAGGGAGATAAGGTATAACATATGGTTGAAACGTTCCTGAAGACTCTAAGTCAGTCCAAGGAAGCACTTGTGAACTTCTGGCAACATTTTGAGCTGTTCCCAATCTAACTAAATCAGAGGTAGTTTTTTCTATCGGCCAATGTTTAGGCCAGTCTTTTCCAGCAATGCAAGAAACATCTGCGCCAGTGTCCACAAGTCCTTCAATTTGCCTTCCCTGAATCTGAATAACTTTAGTGGGTCTGGACCTTTTAACTTCTTTATCCAAAATGCCATACCACTGGATCCAAATCCTTTTTCCTCTCTCTCTTCATCAGTTACTGGAGTGTCTGTATCAAAGTAAGGCAACAACAATATCTGAGCAATATGTTGGCCTGCATGAATCATGATTGTTTTAGAGGGAGGTTGAACAAGGATTTGAATTTCTCCAGTGAAATTTGAATCAACAACCCCTGGGACTACAAAAATCCCTTTAAGAGAGGAAGAACTACGCCCTACAATTAATCCTAATGTTCCTTCAGGGAGAGGACCATAAACTCCTGTAGATATCTTAGTAGTAGGAGAATCAGATGTTAATATTGTTGAGGTGGAGGCACTGAGGTCCAATCCTGCGCTGCCTGGGGTTGCACGGAAGAGCCCATCGATTGTGTTCCTTGAAGGAACGGGTTTTTCTTCATTGGATTTCCTGATGGTAGTGGGCTGGTAGAATTCTGGTTGTGGCTGACAAAATTTGTCCCCGTTATTTGTGGGGCCTGGGACTGGCCCCTCTGGAAGTTTCCCTGCGACTGAGCTTGATTTAAGGGAGGTAAGACATACCCATCTTTATGAATTTTGGATTTGCAATCTTTAGTCCAATGAAAGCCTTTACCACATCGTTGACAAGGAGGAGAAGGCCTGTTACCTCCAGTATTATTATTGCCATTTTGATTAGAGAAATTATTCTTGGAAGGACACTGTTTAGAATAATGTCCCAATTGACCACATCTGAAACAAGCATTATTCTGCCCTTGTCGCCTCTGTAATACCTGTGTCATAGATTGTCCTTGAAAAGCTGCAGCCATTGCCACACCTTGCAAATATGCAGGAGTCAGTTCAGCACATGCTTTTACAAAATCAGATAAATCCCCAGTTTTCTTGATAGGCTTTAATAAGGTTTGGCAAGGGGGTGAAGCATTTTCAAAAGCCAATTGTTTAATAATAAGGTCTTCAGCTACTTTGTTTATAGCTAATTTTCTTACTGCATCAGTCAGA
>NW_007149093.1:0-782 GCF_000164805.1 Carlito syrichta | reverse complement strand
TCTCTAATGCTGTGTTCTGCAGAATAAGGGCCTCTTTGTATATCTAGGGACTACCCTCTCTGCCCTGAGAAAGTTACTTTTTGTGTAACAGGACTTTTACAGATGTGAGAGCACTGAGATCTTCACCTTGGATGATTCTCCTGGATTATCTGGCTAGACCTTAATGGAGTCACAAGTGTGGAAGAAGGCCATGTGAGCCTAAGTCAGAAAAGAAAGAGCTCAAAGCTAGGGCCTTCAGCCAAGGAATGTGGTGGCCTCCAGGTATTGGCAGAGGCAAGGGTTGCTGAACCTAGGGTCTCTAATTGCTAATCTTGTTCTAATTACACACATATCAAAAGTAAAGATTTAATTAAGAGCCATAAATATGGTTGACATTTAGTAGACAAAGAGATCCAGGTTGCTGTCATTCCTGTAAGGCCTCACCAGACACAGGAACCCTGCACCCACCCCTGCTATCCTCCTGGGGAAGACATTTGTGTTCTCACCATTTCTCCTTCTTTTTCCCCACAAGGTTGGTGTGCATTCATACAGAGAGTCCTCACACAGGACCCAGAAATAAATAGAATCTAACAAAAAATAAATAAAAACTACCACCTTAGTGGTGTTTCTTTTATGCCTGTTGTGTCTGGTCTGGATCTTGAGATACTTGCTTACCAATGGGGTGTTGAATCCAGAACATGGCAGTGAGGTGTGGCCTGGCAGGATGGCCAGACTGGGGCTGAGATATTTTACAGTGTGAGTGGACATTTCGTGTGTTCAGCATGATTTATATCTAGAGGATC
>NW_007149092.1:0-1118 GCF_000164805.1 Carlito syrichta | reverse complement strand
CCGGTAATTGTTTTACAACACCCTCCCCAGCTTATTTTTTACTAATTAGCTTTCTATTTCAAGTATTTGGCTCCACTCATAAGACTCAAGTTAACCTAATCAGCACTTCATGATCTTCATGACTCAGGCAGACCCCATCACCATGGCAGTGGTTATGTGACTGGCCCACCCATCTGCCTACCATCCATCACCTGACATCAGTTCCTGTGCATACCTGCCCTCCCTGATGATGTGGAGCAGACCACCACCCAATCACCTTAATGACCTTCCCCCATCAAAGGGAAAGTTTAAAAAGAATTAGACTTCAAGCAGCCAGGTCTGACCATGTGACTCATTGAGCTAAGGTTGCCACTTTCCTAGCCTTGGCCTCCTCCCCTACTTTAGGGAGGTGAATCTTTCTCTCTCTAATTTGCTTTCCAAATAAACTATATTTTCCAATCTAACTTCTGTGTAATTCTTTGCATCTTTCATGCAGCACTAAATCGCACAACTCTACCCCAGTGGGTCTGACCTAACATTTGAAGATTCCACTGGGATATATTTTTAACCTAATATAGGCAGATTAATTAAAAAAAAGTTAACCATAAGAGAGTTCACGTCTGTTTACAGAGAGGGTCCAGAAAAAGTCTGGGAAATACAAGATAGTCAAAGACATGACTTGTATACTCGACATTCCGACTTTAAAAGTATGCTTGTGCACGCTGCGACTCCACTTGATCTTATTAATGCAGCTAAACTGTGCAATCAATTTTCAAATGAGAAACCACGAGAAATCGTCGTCAGAACGTGCTCCATAGATATGAGTGATAACCCAATTCCAATCTATAACAATGTAAGTAAAGATTTTAAAGCTAAATTTAATGCACATCTGAAGTAATCTTTCTTGAACAATCTTTGTGTTTTTTAAGTGTTCTTTTGAAGTGTGTATTTTTAATGGATAAGACTTTTTGTGTGAAGAATTTTTTTTGGATTTTTTGATGTAAATGGAACTTTACAAAACTATGCTCAGTTTAAACCTATAACAGTATCAGTAAAGATTTAAAGAATAAGTCTTGTTTACATCTAAAGCATTTCTTGGAAAATCTCTTTGCTTTTTTGATGTGATTGTTTCAATAAGG
>NW_007149091.1:0-1075 GCF_000164805.1 Carlito syrichta | reverse complement strand
CACTGGGATATATTTTTAACCTAATATAGGCAGATTAATTAAAAAAAAGTTAACCATAAGAGAGTTCACGTCTGTTTACAGAGAGGGTCCAGAAAAAGTCTGGGAAATACAAGATAGTCAAAGACATGACTTGTATACTCGACATTCCGACTTTAAAAGTATGCTTGTGCACGCTGCGACTCCACTTGATCTTATTAATGCAGCTAAACTGTGCAATCAATTTTCAAATGAGAAACCACGAGAAATCGTCGTCAGAACGTGCTCCATAGATATGAGTGATAACCCAATTCCAATCTATAACAATGTAAGTAAAGATTTTAAAGCTAAATTTAATGCACATCTGAAGTAATCTTTCTTGAACAATCTTTGTGTTTTTTAAGTGTTCTTTTGAAGTGTGTATTTTTAATGGATAAGACTTTTTGTGTGAAGAATTTTTTTTGGATTTTTTGATGTAAATGGAACTTTACAAATCTATGCTCAGTTTAAACCTATAACAGTATCAGTAAAGATTTAAAGAATAAGTCTTGTTTACATCTAAAGCATTTCTTGGAAAATCTCTTTGCTTTTTTGATGTGATTGTTTCAATAAGGATTTTAATAACAGATTTATTTGCTCTATCTGATGTAAATGAAATTCTATGAAATAACATTTCCATATTTCCATTTTTGTATACATTCCTTTACTGTTTTGTTTTTGTTTTTGTTTTTGTTTTTCTGTTTCCTATGCTGCATGATAAACGAGCAATAAAAAAAATGTGCAATTACAATCTTGGCCAGATTTCAACTATCGGCACATGTAAACATGTTTGCTCTACTTTTTTTGAGCCTGGGATTCATGACTGAAAAAACGTATAATGTTTTATACAACACCGATATAAATGTAAAATTGAGTGAAACGAAAATCTTACTGTGTACTAAAACAGAGCATGCTTCGAAAATTAAATGGATGAAAGGTAGTGATTATGTCGGTACCTCCGATTTACTATTGAATGTCACTTCAGTAAATCAAAAATTCAAAGATTATGTAAGAATTGACGTTTTTTTCAAATATGTCTGTAGAATATTCAATTTTGTCG
>NW_007149090.1:0-791 GCF_000164805.1 Carlito syrichta | reverse complement strand
CCCAATATATATCCACCAGAGTAACCATATTTCTGAAATGGCTTCCAAACATGAATATGGCAAAACATTTAACCAGTCCTCAAAACATACTCCATATCAAAAAAATAATATTGGAGGGAATTTACACAGTGGTAATGTCTGTAGGAAAGCATGTAGGAAATTATCCCATTTAAGTAGACGTGAAAGACTCCATACAGGAGAAACAGGATTCAAATATGAAGAATGTGGCAAAGTCTTCTGCTCTTATTCCAAACTTGCCTGGCACATCAAGGTGCATACTGGGGAAAAACCCTACAATGTGCAGAATGTTGCAAAGCCTTTGTTTTTTATGCAGAACTTACTAGACATATGAAGATCCATACTGGAGAAAAACCCTACAAATGTGTAGAATGTGGCAAAGCCTACTGCTATTATTCAGGACTTGTTGCACATATGAATGCCCATACTGAAGAGAAATCCTACAAATGTTTAGAATGTGGCAAAGCATATTGCTATTATTCAGGACTTGTTGCACATATGAACACCCATACTGGAGAGAAAGCCTGCGAATGTAAAGAATGTGACAAAGCCTTTAGCTCTCATTCTGAACTTTGTCAGCATAGGAAGATCCATACTGGAGAGAAGCCCCACAAATGTCAAGAATGTGACAAGTCTTTTACCTGCCATTCAAGACTGAGACAACATGAAGATCCATAAAGGAGAAAAGCCCCACAAATGCAAGAAATGTAGCAAAGCCTTTTGTGACCATTCAAAACTAGCTGAACATATGAGGAGACAAACTAGACAATCCC
>NW_007149089.1:0-706 GCF_000164805.1 Carlito syrichta | reverse complement strand
ACTATCTGAAGGTGTTTCAAGGGAATCTTCCTGACCTCACTTCCTATGCCTGGACTGCTTGTTACCCATCTTGGTTTCCAGATGTATTGTCTATTTTCTGAGTTACTCCTCAAGTGATCAACACCACATACTTTTCTTGTATGTTAGAATTCATTTCATCGGTCTCTGTCCATTTCCCTTGTGGGACAACAAAACCATATATTGGGACTCCACACTCACTTTATATCTAGCAATACATCTCAGTCACACACACTTAGCCTCTGAAAACTTTCTCTGACCACCAAGTTAGTACTTATAGTCCCAATTTTCCTGTCTTGCTGCCTGCACAAGATTACCAGGTCCCCATTGATGATGTTGCCATTTCCTCCACTGAGTCTCAAATAATGGTCTCAGTTCTATCAGCAAAGCAACAAGAACCCAGAACATTCAGCTGGAGTGGAAAACTGGATAGGATAAATCTATCCCTCTGTTGGGTGTTTGGTCCTGCAGCCACAGGTATCCCAGACAAACTCTCAGACTTGTGGGAAATAAGGATGATCCTTCCTCAGTTTCATCATTTAAACATGACATAACAACTCAGACCAGTGGAGTGAAGCAGCTCCTTTAATATTATTCTTATAAGAATGGTTGTCTCTTTGGTGAACAGGCACACCAAGACAGTCAACTTATTTACGTCCTGAAATGCAATATTCTCCCATGGTTCCAC
>NW_007149088.1:0-844 GCF_000164805.1 Carlito syrichta | reverse complement strand
CTTCCTATGTCTGGACTGCTTGTTACCCATCTTGGTTTCCAGATGTATTGTCTATTTTCTGAGTTACTCCTCAAGTGATCAACACCACATACTTTTCTTGTATGTTAGAATTCATTTCATCGGTCTCTGTCCATTTCCCTTGTGGGACAACAAAACCATATATTGGGACTCCACACTCACTTTATATCTAGCAATACATCTCAGTCACACACACTTAGCCTCTGAAAACTTTCTCTGACCACCAAGTTAGTACTTATAGTCCCAATTTTCCTGTCTTGCTGCCTGCACAAGATTACCAGGTCCCCATTGATGATGTTGCCATCTCAACATTTCCTCCACTGAGTCTCAAATAATGGTCTCAGTTCTATCAACAAAGCAACAAGAACCCAGAACATTCAGTTGGAGTGGAAAACTGGATAGGATAAATCTATCCCTCTGTTGGGTGTTTGGTCCTGCAGTCACAGGTATCCCAGACAAACTCTCAGACTTGTGGGAAATAAGGATGATCCTTCCTCAGTTTCATCATTTAAACATGACATAACAACTCAGACCAGTGGAGTGAAGCAGCTCCTTTAATATTATTCTTATAAGAACGGTTGTCTCTTTGGTGAACAGGCACACCAAGACAGTCAACTTATTTACGTCCTGAAATGCAATATTCTCCCGTGGTTCCACATTGGTTGATTACAACAGAAGCTATGTCACTTTTCTGGACATCACCTAAGCAATACTTTTTGTACAAATAATGTGAAGTGCAAGAAATTTCTGGACAAATCAGATAAATTATAGTTTTTTGAATTTTGATTGGATTGCAATACTCTCCAAGGAAAGTCCACAAAAATAA
>NW_007149087.1:0-792 GCF_000164805.1 Carlito syrichta | reverse complement strand
CTCACTTTATATCTAGCAATACATCTCAGTCACACACACTTAGCCTCTGAAAACTTTCTCTGACCACAAAGTTAGTACTTATAGTCCCAATTTTCCTGTCTTGCTGCCTGCACAAGATTACCAGGTCCCCATTGATGATGTTGCCATCTCAACATTTCCTCCACTGAGTCTCAAACAATGGTCTCAGTTCTATCAGCAAAGCAGCAAGAACCCAGAACATTCAGCTGGAATGGAAAACTGGATAGGATAAATCTATCCCTCTGTTGGGTGTTTGGTCCTGCAGTCACAGATATCCCAGACAAACTCTCAGACTTGTGGGAAATAAGGATGATCCTTCCTCAGTTTCATCATTTAAACATGACATAACAACTCAGACCAGTGGAGTGAAGCAACTCCTTTAATATTATTCTTATAAGAATGGTTGTCTCTTTGGTGAACAGGCACACCAAGACAGTCAACTTATTTACGTCCTGAAATGCAATATTCTCCCGTGGTTCCACATTGGTTGATTACAACAGAAGCTATGTCACTTTTCTGGACATCACCTAAGCAATACTTTTTGTACAAATAATGTAAAGTGCAATAAATTTCTGGACAAATCAGATAAATTATGTTTTTTGAATTTTGATTGGATTGCAATACTCTCCAAGGGAAGTCCACAAAAATAAAAGTACCTCAAGACAGGAAGAGGAACCGGGAAATGAAGTGGTGAGTTGCCATTTTGAAAATGAATCAGAAGACTTCAGGCAAGATGGCGGTGGGGCAATGTGGTCTATGAAACCCTCCTCAAAG
>NW_007149086.1:0-919 GCF_000164805.1 Carlito syrichta | reverse complement strand
TCCTCCACTGAGTCTCAAATAATGGTCTCAGTTCTATCAGCAAAGCAACAAGAACCCAGAGCATTCAGCTGGAGTGGAAAACTGGATAGGATAAATCTATCCCTCTGTTGGGTGTTTGGTCCTGCAGCCACAGGTATCCCAGACAAACTCTCAGACTTGTGGGAAATAAGGATGATCCTTCCTCAGTTTCATCATTTAAACATGACATAACAACTCAGACCAGTGGAGTGAAGCAGCTCCTTTAATATTATTCTTATAAGAACGGTTGTCTCTTTGGTGAACAGGCACACCAAGACAGTCAACTTATTTACGTCCTGAAATGCAATATTCTCCCGTGGTTCCACATTGGTTGATTACAACAGAAGCTATGTCACTTTTCTGGACATCACCTAAGCAATACTTTTTGTACAAATAATGTAAAGTGCAAGAAATTTCTGGACAAATCAGATAAATTATATGTTTTTTGAATTTTGATTGGATTGCAATACTCTCCAAGGGAAGTCCACAAAAATAAAAGTACCTCAAGACAGGAAGAGGAACCAGGAAATGAAGTGGTGAGTCGCCATTTTGAAAATGAATCAGAAGACTTCAGGCAAGATGGCGGTGGGGCAATCTGGTCTATGAAACCCTCCTCAAAGGAGATTTGCAGTGGGCCTCTGGCTCTCTCCCTGGGTGCTGTGGACCCTAACCCTAACATCGCAGCCTGCTCTTCACAAGGAGTTCAACCGTTGCCACCACTGGGGCATCATAGCAGTCTGGACAGCCACTGCAGCGCAGACACAGCAGCCACTGACACCACCACCGCTGCCGCTGTTGCTGCGGCCTCCATAATGACATAGCACATTGAACCAACTGGGCCAGATCACGACTTCAGTCCTTGAAGCCCCTGCAGACAGATCTGCTGGGATCACTGCCACCT
>NW_007149085.1:0-745 GCF_000164805.1 Carlito syrichta | reverse complement strand
CAGTGGAGTGAAGCAGCTCCTTTAATATTATTCTTATAAGAACGGTTGTCTCTTTGGTGAACAGGCATACCAAGACAGTCAACTTATTTACGTCCTGAAATGGAATATTCTCCCGTGGTTACACATTGGTTGATTACAACAGAAGCGATGTCACTTTTCTGGACATCACCTAAGCAATACTTTTTGTACAAATAATGTAAAGTGCAAGAAATTTCTGGACAAATCAGATAAATTATGTTTTTTGAATTTTGATTGGATTGCAATACTCTCCAAGGGAAGTCCACAAAAATAAAAGTACCTCAAGACAGGAAGAGGAACCAGGAAATGAAGTGGTGAGTCGCCATTTTGAAAATGAATCAGAGGATTTCAGGCAAGATGGCGGTGGGGCAATCTGGTCTATGAAACCCTCCTCAAAGGAGATTTGCAGTGGGCCTCTGGCTCTCTCCATGGGTGCTGTGGACCCTAACCCTAACATTGCAGCCTGCTCTTCACAAGGAGTTCAACCGTTGCCACCACTGGGGCATCATAGCAGTCTGGACAGCCACTGCAGCGCAGACACAGCAGCCGCTGACACCACCACCGCTGCCACTGTTGCTACAGCCTCCATAATGGCCATAGCACATTGCACCAACTGGGTCAGATCCACGACTTCAGTCCTTGAAGCCCCTGCAGGCAAGATCTGCTGGGATCACTGCCACCTCTCCTTTTACTGAGACTTCCTGCCCACTGTGATTCTCCTGCCATG
>NW_007149084.1:0-1003 GCF_000164805.1 Carlito syrichta | reverse complement strand
CAACTCTACAGGGCATCTTGCTGACGGCTAAAGAAGAGGCAGGGTTTTGAGGCATGAATGTGGATAATAGCAGTCCTCATATACAGGAAACTATATGGCCTCTTGCTAAGAAAAATAAGAAATCTGTGTTCCACGGTTCCTTTATCAAAAAATCTACATGCTGTCTTACTAAGCGCTAAACAAGGCTAGGGTTTCGAAACAGGAAGCTAGGGAAAGAGAACCCTCTTGTACAGTACACTACACGGCCTCTAACTAAGGAAAAATATAGAATTTTTGTTGTACGAGTCCTCAATCCAAAAAATTACAAGGTGTCTGCTATGGGACAAACAAGAAACAGGGCTTCGAGCTCCCCAAATGTTTTGGAAAAATTTAGCATGCTGATATTATGAATCGGTCATTTCAGAACTCCAGTAACATTCTGGTCCTTTTGAAAATTGTAAACGGTAATCGGGCACTCCATGTCCATTAGGTTCCTCAGAGCAACTAAGGCCAGATTCCAGGACAAAAAGAATCTTCTTGCCATATTTGGATGTAACTCTGGTCTTAAGGTGAACCCTGTAATCCTTCTCCTTCCGTTTCTGTTTTTATCTTGAGTGGGGACAAGGGTTTTGCAGTTGCCAAACGTTTAGTACGTACTTTTAAAGGTAACCAGGAACAATGGATTCCACGTCCCTAGGAAACAACTGGGCATCGGTCTTTTTGTATACAGAGTTTGGAATCCACATGGACGGGGAAAATCAGGGCATCTTGCTGACAACAAAAAGGATTCTGGTTCTAGGAGTTGTCATTAACCGGAATCTACAGGGCCTCTTGATAAGGTGTAATCGGCAATCTGGGCTTCTGGGTCCCTACATTTTTCAGAGCTACTTACTCCATGGATACACTAAATCTGTCATTACAGATCCACAGGAACTTTCTGGTCCTCTTGTTCATTGTAATCAAGGATCTGGCCCTACAAATCCTTTTGTGTCCTAGGAACATCTACAACCACAATCATGTTCCG
>NW_007149083.1:0-5201 GCF_000164805.1 Carlito syrichta | reverse complement strand
CAGGCACGTGCTACCACGCCCAGTTGATTGATTGATTGCAGAGATGAGGTCTCACTGCCCAGGCGGGTCTCGAACCCGGGGGCTCAGGCAATCCACTCACCTCAGCCTCCCAAAGACGTGGGATTACAGGCTGAGCCACCGAGCCCGGCTACCAATGTATTGTTTGAATGTGAAAGAAATTACATGACTTGCTTAAGATCACATATTGTCATGATTCAACACAATACTTTCCTACTGCAATTTCATTGTTATTTATGTTATACAGCTAGGAAAGGATAAACAAAAATTCAAGCCCTATACGAAACCACACCTGATGCTTAGTTTCCTCAGAATACTTTTATTTTTCTTCTCAAGATTTTCTAAAAAATGATAAAAATACTATTTGCTTGTCTGATGATTAAGTAACTTGAGTTCAGGTATTATATCTAATCTGTTTTCCAGTCTTACTCTATAGCCCATAGTTCGATGTCTTGAATATATTGAGCATTCAAAAAAAATGTATTGAGTTAAAATAGTAAAAACTATTGATATGGAATACAGCATTGGAGCTTTAGTTCTTTATGCATTCTCTTCATATTATTTACGTAGAAATGTAATTTTTTAATTTTGCATACTAATACTAAAATTTAAATACTTAAACTATATCTTAGAAAAATGATTTAACAAACTTGTATTGGCTTGGTGTAATTATCACAATTGCAGAAACTTTGCCAATATTATATAATTTTTTTAAAAAATGGACAGGAATCAGGCCTCACCTTTCTTTCTGGGTTCCAGCTTTCTCCTAACTAGCCTGAATGTAGACATTGCCCAGGAGATGGTAATATTTATCTTATCTATGTTGCCAACTTGCTTTTTCCAGATCACGAGACTCAATATAACATAGTAGTTCAAATTGCTTACTAGTTGTGTAATCATGGACAAACCACTTCACCTCTCCCTCGGTAAAGCTCGTTAATAGTAACTGCCTCCTAGTTTATCAGGAGGATGAAATGAGTCAGTGTTTATACAGCATGTAGAAGAGTATGTGGCACATAGCAAGTACCACGCAAGTGTTGGTTAAATTGTACATGCATCGTTGTGTGCACACTTCGACAAGCATAAAATATGTCTATTATACTAGACCAATTAGTATTTCTCTCCCCAATTTCTCCTCTAGTTATGTATATACATTCCAAGTACTTGACTCCTCAGCCTCTTCATCTGGAAAAATAGATTAAATTATCTCTTATTTAAATTATATTTCCAATCATGAAATTCCCTTATTATCTCCTATGTGCAATACGACAGAGGTAAAGACAGAAATCTAGCATGAAGGTAGGAATAAATAAGTACACTTATTTTTTTTCCCATTGAAAGAAAAATTTTAACCAAGGAGAGAAGACAATAAACAAACTATTGCAGTCAACTGGTGTGTAGGGTGTTGTTATTCAATGCAAGATTTTAAGCTGCAATTCTCACATTCTAATCTTCATAGAAACCCTTGAAGAAGAAGAAAGAATCTATGAAAACTGCAGCGAATAAAAGATCCTCTCTTTCCTTTAATGACACCCAGCCTGAATGTAGACTCAGGCTGCCTTTACCTGGGAAGTGGTAGCATGTGGTCAAGAAGAGAGAGGGATTTCCCTTGAGCAGAACAAAACTTCCCCAGATAACACCTGGTTCACCAGATGCTGGTAACTTGCCATCATTGGCAAATACCAAGCACATGGTACAGTTTTGGGCAGAATTCCTGGATGACTGGAAACCAGAGACTCACCTCAAGTGAAGAAGATAGCATATATTGATCGAATAATTTAACATTAAGGTATAATTTATTTACTGTAAAATGTTCAGTTTAATGAATTAAGACCAATGCATACTAATTTTTAGGAAATCTCACATTGTTTTGTTATGGGGTATTTTTTTTAAGACAGCAGCAAGTGTGAAGGAAAATCTTGTGATCATTATGCCAAAGATGAATTTGCTCTATAAGATTAGTCCAAATGTTCAAGTATATTTAACATTCTGATGAAGGAATATTATGACTTTTAATATTTTAAGTGAATATTTGGTGACTTCAAATAAGGAAGCACAAATGAAGAAAACCACCCTGTGCAAACATTTATAAAATTAAAACCAAATAGAGAATGTGCTAAGTGATGTCAATAGCCAGCAGCAGAGAGGCCACCTGATGGGGATGCCGGGGGACAGTGGAACAGCTGAGAGAAGGAGAGTCATGGTTTCTGCTCTAAAGGTGTACTTAGCAATGTAAGAATAGAAACAAATCAACTAAAATATGCCATTTCAGGGGTTATAAACATGTGTTTACAAAATGTGTTCACGACATCTTTTGAAAATAAAGAAACTCAACTGCTAAAATTACTGAGTTGAACTGAAAAAAAATGAAACTCACTACCCCTAAGTGACATTTTCACATTCAGATTTGCTCTAGAGTCATGATGCATTTCAACTAATAAAATTATTTAACTACGAGAAAGGGTAGACCAATGACCATCAAAAAAATATAACTAAGTGCAGATTAAATAAGGAGGACCTCTGGTTTGACAGACATACTTTAAAGAATGGAAAATCCTCTTTAATAATATTTTAGCCATCCAATTTAAAAAATCACTTAGAAATCAACTTCTATGTGGCTCAGATGTCAGTGTTCTGTACACACTGGTACTTTATTCTCTCTGAAATCTTTTTTACATATTTTGAGAAGCATTAGCTCTTATTTATTAAAATTGACTGTGTTAATTCTGATATCTAAGAAATGAACAAGTAAGTCTTTGAAATCATGTATTCATTTTATTTATTTAGACCTAGAAATCTGCTTTTTGGAAAAATACACTTAAATTACATTTCACTTTTGTATGCATTTGACATGATAATATCAATAGTCACTAAGAGTTCATAGGAGCATTTTGTTGCTATGAATTTATCCAATTTCTTTAAATAAGCAATAATAGATGAGAGTATATAGAAATATTTTGTTAATTTGAGTTTATCCAATTTCCTTAAAGAAAGAAACAATAATAGATTGTTTCAAGAAGAGTGTTATCTACTATTTCATGTTAATGAATTTTTTTATAAATAACTAACATAGTCATGTTAATAGCAATGTGAATTTTGCTAATCAACTAGCATGATTAGTTTAGAATTATATGGACTTAATTAGTAAAGTTTACTAGTTTCTTAAATGCAATTAATTAAAACAGGTTTAGTTAGAAATATAATTAAAGCATTTTTCTTCAATTTATGCTTAAATTTGCATTATTATAAGTTATTGTATTGCACCTAAGCTTCATTCTTTCTGAAAAAAGTATAAGACATGGTAAATAACATAACTAATATGGGACATGTTCAATGAAAACTGATTTTAAAAAAGAAAAAAATGTTTTAAGAAACAAAAGGTACATTTAATTGGCATATAATCAGAATATATATGAGCATTTGGAGTTCCTTGTGTTAATATGGCCAGAGACAGCATTTTGTGGATTTAAAGACCAGGCCTGCCTCCATGCAGGTAACCCAGTGAGGAAGAGGATGGGCTTTGGTCAGACAGCCACAGTCCTGGTTTGTTAGCTGGGTAAGATCAGATAATATGTCTAAACCCCTAACTCACTTATTTTGGGTAATACTAATAATTATTAAAATTTGAGAAGAATACTGCGTGACTTGAATATAATTAAGATTTATATCACTGAATGTCTCATATTCCTTAATAAATGTTTCTTTTGTCAATGTCAAGCAAGATTTAGCACCTACAGAGACTCCGAGTAAGCCCTGTTGGAAACAACGTAATGTCTTCTGTCATACAGCCATTGCCACCAGAGTGAGGGCAGTGAGATGGCCACATACTGCATCTTCTGCAAAATCCAAGACCTACTTTAGGGATGTGTTCAGCACTGCTCTTTCTCCATTCACCCCACATCTGGTCACATGAAGTTGGTTTGCCAAAAAGAAGAAGAAATAAATGAAAATCAAAACAAACACAAACCCTGTTGCCAAGATTTCTAAAGTAGACAAGAAATCGTGCTACATATCAAGGTTTCTAAAACTACCTATTTGGAAATGAAAGAAAGCAAGGATTCCTCACCTCCACCAAATCAATTAGCTTAACTCTTTTTTCCTTTCCCAGTAATAACAATTTAAATAATACAGTATTTCATTTTATTTTGTATAGTGCTATTTTTTGAATATGTTTCTTTGGGGATTTTATGATTTAATAGACATTTGTCATTTGCTAAGTTTCAAATTCTTGCTTACTCTGTATTTTTTTTTCTGTTTGGATATTGATATTTTGAGAAAATAAGCAAACAGGCTTGTTATCAGTTCTAAATTTAAAAATTATAAGAAATAAAAGTTTACCTATTGCTAATTTTTATCATAGCAAAGTACATTTTTCTTTAGGAGAAAATATTCTCATGTCAATTAATAAATCATGTCTCATGATAATTGATAAATTATCAAATTTATCACTTTTATCACATAATTAAGCAGTTCATGTGAATTCACTGTTTAAGTAGAGACAACCAGCATAACTGTCAATATGTTCTTATTTTAAGTTTGACTTCATATTAAAAATTATAAAAGTGTAATAGGGTAAAATAATTAATGATGCCTTCTTAAATTTTTTTAAGAATGTAAAAAAGTTCCCCTTAAAATTGTTTTATTCCTAATGGTATATATAGCATCCTGGTAAGAAATATTTTTTGAACAGAATAGAGAAAAATTAATTGAAAAATAAATGTCTACTTTTACTCCTGTTACAGTTCTCAGATAAAACAGTTTCTTGCACACACTTCCAGTAATTTCTATATTATATATAATCATATAAACTTATCAGAAATGAACTAGACTATACACATTTTTTGAAAGTTATTTTTAAAATTAAACAATATCTCATATCATGGATATCTATTCATATTATTACACATATACTCACCTCATTAGCTTTTAGTGACAATATGCATATTCTTATATAAATGTACCATAATTTGTAAAATAAATCTCTTTGCAAGGATATCTCCAGATTCTATTAGGAGAGAGAAATCTTTGACTAAAAGAGACAGGCAACTTGTTTCCAAAGGTGGTTCTCCAAAGACTCTTTCTATTTCCATTTTTACACGAGGGTGATACCAAACTGCCCATTTTACTGCACCCTGTTTAGCATTGCCTAGCAGCAAAATTCTGACTCATTGTCAAATGTCTCA
>NW_007149082.1:0-767 GCF_000164805.1 Carlito syrichta | reverse complement strand
GAAATGGAATCCTCATATACAGGAAATTACACGAACTTTTGCTAAGAAAGAAAAGAAATCTGTGTTACACGTGTCCTGAATCCCAAAAAAAACTACAGGGCTTCTTGATAAGGGCTAAGCAAGAATCAGGGATTCGAAGCAGGAATGTGGGTAATATTCCTCATTACAGTAAACCTCGATGCCTCTTCCTAAGAAAATTAAGGAATCTGTTTTATACGTTCCTCAATCACAAAATCTAAATGGCATCGTGGCAAGGGCTAAACAAGAATCAGGGTTTCAAAACTGGAATCTGGGGAAAGGGAGTCCTCATAAACAGGACACTACATGGCCTCTAGCGAAGGAAGAATAAGGAATCTGTGTTACACGAGTCCTCAATCCAAAAAAATTCTCAGGGCGTCTTGGTCCAGGACAACAAGAATTAGGACTTCAAGCTCCCCTCATGTTTTAAAGCTATTTAGCATGTGGATATTACGAATCAGTCGATTCAGGACTCCAGCAACATTCTGGACCTCATGATAGTTGGAAAAGCATATCTGGCACTACAAGTCCATTTGTTTCCTCGGGACAACTAAGGCCAGTTTCCAGGAAAAAAAGGATCATCTTGCCATATTTGGATGTAACTCTGGTCTTAACGTGAACCTTTTTATTCGTAAAATTCCGTTTGTCCTTTTATTTTGAGAGGGTCTGAGGGTTTTGAAGTTGCCAAATGTTTAGTAAGTATTTTTTAAAGGTAACCAGGAATCATGGGTCCCCATCCCTAGAAAACT
>NW_007149081.1:0-767 GCF_000164805.1 Carlito syrichta | reverse complement strand
CCTGATACTCCTTGCCTTAATAGTACCGTCTGATACTTCATGCATCAATAGTGCCGTCTGATACTCTTTGCCTTATTAGTGCCATCTGATACTCCTTGCCATTTTAGTGCCATCTGATACTCCTTGTCTTATTAGTTCCGTCTGATACACCTTGCCTTATTAGTGCCGCCTGATACTACTTGCCATCTTAGTGCCGTCTGATCCTACTTGCCTTATTATTGCCGTCTTTTACTCCTTGCCTTATTATTGCTGTCTGATACTCCTTGCCTTAATAGTACCGTCTGATACTCCTTGCCTTAGTAGTGCCATCTGATACTACTTGCCTTATCAGTGCCTTCTGATACTCCTTGCCATATTAGTGCCATCTGACACCCCTTGCCTTATTAGTGCCATCTGATACTTTTTGTCTTATTAGTTCTGTCTGATACTCCTTGCCTTATTGTTGCCGCCAAATCCTACTTTCCTTATTAGTACCAACAGAAACTACGTGCCTTATTAGTGCCCTCAGATCCTACTTGCCTTATTAGCGCCATCTAATCCTACTTGCCTTATTAGTGCCAAAAGATACTATGTGCCTTATTAGTGCTGTCTGATACTGCTTGCCTTATTAGTGCCGTCTGAGCCTAAGTGCCTTATTAGTGCCGTCTGATCCTACTTGCCTGATTAGTGCCGTTTGATCCTACTTGCCTTATTTGTGCTTTCTGATACTACATGCCTTATTAGTGCCGCCGGGTCCTACTTGCCTTATTAGTGCCGCCTGATCTTAG
>NW_007149080.1:0-422 GCF_000164805.1 Carlito syrichta | reverse complement strand
CAAGGCAGTGCCTCCTTCCCAAATGATCTCTGTCTGTTCACTGTGATCCAAACTCCATACACAAATGAATGCGGTTTTTTTTCCCTTTTTTCCTTTTTTTCTTTGAGTCAGAGTCTCACTCCTTCTCCCAGGATGGAGGGTGGTGGCTCCATCATGGCCACCACAGCCTCAGGCCATCGAGCTCTGGAGAGATTTTCCACAGACTGCTGATGAGCCAGAAGGACAGGTGGGCACCACCACACCAGGCAAATTTGGGATGGATGATAGTGAGGAGTTCTCACTGAGGGTCCCGGGCAGGTATTGTCCCTTGGCCTTGGGCTGTCTGCTATCCTTGAACTCCCAAAGCACTGGGATGAAGAGGTTGAGGCCCCAAGACCGGCCTCGACCCATTGTCAAAAACAAAGCAGAAGGCCAGATGTGGC
>NW_007149079.1:0-721 GCF_000164805.1 Carlito syrichta | reverse complement strand
TCAGATCACACTGCTATCTAGTAACTGCATTTTCTCCTGTTACAGGTTCAGGTCTTGCTATGGTAATATCTATTTAGCATTGGAAGCTTCTGAATTTTTATTATAAAATATTCTTATCCATATGTAGTAGGTTGAACTTTGGTCCCTCAAAATATATCTCCATGTAGAACCTTGAAATGTAACTATATTTGGGGAAAAAAGGTCTTTGCAGATATAGTTAAGCTAAAGATTTTGAAATAGAATTACCATGGATTAGGATGCATACTAAATCCAGTAACAAGTGAATGAAAGACAAAGAGGCAGAGAAAAATTTTAAAAACAGACACAAAAAATAAAGAAAAACAGCATGTGAAGATGATTGCAGAAAATGGAGTGATTCAGCCACAAACCAAGGAAGACCAAGAGTCATTAACAGCAAAATGAAGTAAGGAATGATTCATCCTTTAAAGCCCTAGGAGGAAGGAGTTTCTGCCAACACAGTGATTTTGAGCACTGGCCTCAAGAACTGGTGAGAAATTATTTTTCTGTTGTTATAAGCCTCCCAATTTGGGGGTAATTTCTAGGCCCAATCTGACCTAGGAAAGTTTTCTCATTAATGTACTGTTATTGGAATCATCTGGAATGAAATCTGTATCCTGCCAGATCCCACCTGATATACCATTCTACCTTCCCCTTTTATTGTGACATCTATTTTGGACAGCAATTTAAGTTAGTTTAGGGG
>NW_007149078.1:0-748 GCF_000164805.1 Carlito syrichta | reverse complement strand
CAAGCTGGTATGTTGACTTAACTAGCGGACTTAGCCAGCTAGCTACCTAGCTGACTTAACTAACAAGCTATCTGACATGACTACCTGACATATATCTAGCTTTCTATTTTGCCAGCTGTCTTAACTAGCTGAAATAACTACCTAGCCAAATGACTAGCCGTCTGACTATAACTTTTTAACTAGCTAATCAGCTGGATAGTCAACAGACTAAATGAGCTGACTTAACTAACTAGCCAGCTGGTTGCCAGTTAACTAGCTGACTTAACCAGCAGGTCAGCTGGGTACACAACTGCCTTAAATAACTGGATCCCTATCTAGCCACTTGGCTAGCCAGCTGACTTACCTATTTGAATTTAGCTGGCAAGCTGTCAAGCCAGCTCACTTAACTAGCTAGCTATATAACTAGTCAGCCTGCAAGCTTCCAGACATAATTATCTGACTTGAACAGTTAGCCTGCTGGCTAGCAGTCTGACTTATCAAGCTAGCTACCTACTTAGCAAGTTGTCTAGACAGCTGACTAAGCTAGCTGATTTAACCAGCTACGGCAGTTGGCTACCCAGCTGATTTAACTCACTGACATCACTAGCTAGCCAGGTAGCTATCTATTGACTTAATTAGCCAGCTACCTACATTGCCAGTTGACTTGCCAGCTTACTTAACTAGCTGAATTAACCAGCTAGAGAGCTGGCTAGTCAGCTGATTTATCTGGCTTGCTACTTAGCTAGTCAACTGGCTAGCCAGCTGACTT
>NW_007149077.1:0-362 GCF_000164805.1 Carlito syrichta | reverse complement strand
ATCTAACTGGATAGCCAGCTTACTTAATTAGGTAGAAACCCAGCTAGGCAGCTGGGTATCTAGCTGACTTAACTCATTGACTTAACTAGCTAGCAAGCTGAGTTAACTTGCTGACTTAAGCAGCTAGCTACCTAGCTAGTCAGCTGGCTTATCTAGCTGGCTTATCTAGCTAGCTATCTCCCTAGCTAAATAGCTAGCCAGCTGACTTAACTAGCCTACCTAACTAGCTACCTACCTGCCATACTAAGCTGACTAATATAGCTATCTTTCTAGGTAGCCAGCTGACTTAACTAGCTGAAATTACAATCAAGTCAGATGGCTAGCCATCTGACTTAACTGGCTTTTTAACTAGCTCACAAGCT
>NW_007149076.1:0-558 GCF_000164805.1 Carlito syrichta | reverse complement strand
TGTATTACCAGAATTAATCCTGTGATGATTTGGATGGCTAAGCAAATTCCTAGAAGAGAACCAGATTTCATCACAACAAAATGTTTGAGGGTACTGGAAGATTGTGGGATGTTAGTAGTATTTGGAAATAAAATAACTATCATTACTGAAGATTATCCTGAGCTTTGAGGGTCTAATGTTTTATCTGAGGGGTATTATTAGTTGGGTATGAGAGCCTGCAGATAGTGGTTGATATTAAGAATTTGGAGTATTGGGTTGTTTTTGAGGGTGAGGAAGTTGGTCTTCTTCATGAAGAATCTGGGTATAGTGTCATGTATAGTTATGGGGTTGACTTATAGTGGTGACTGGTTGATTACTGTTAGAATCTTTATTGTTATTGAGATTACTTATGGGACTTAGAGAGTTAGACAAATGACTAGTAAAAGGAAAATGAGGAAACAAAAATATAGTTTAATTAATCCTATTTGGTTACAGGAGATAATTGAGTTTGGGCTATGATTTGGTATAATTTTTCCAAGTCAAATGAAGTATAGAAGTAAGGATGTTGTATTTTGACTT
>NW_007149075.1:363278-371242 GCF_000164805.1 Carlito syrichta | reverse complement strand
ATTTGCATCTCCCTGATGATTAGTGAGGTTGAGCATTTCTTCATGTGTTTGTTGGCTGCTCGAATGTCTTCTTTTGTGAAGTGTCTGTTCATGTCTTTTGCCCATTTTATAATGGGGTTGTTTGTTTTCTTCTTTTCAGTACGCTTCAGTTCCTTGTAGATCCAGGATGTTAAGCCTTTGTCAGACCTAGAGTTGGCAAATACTTTTTCCCAGTCTGTAGGCTGTCTCCCTGCTCTCTTGATGGTTTCTTTGGCTTTGCAGAAGCTGTCAGTTTAATAAGGTCCCATTTGTCTATCTTCTCTCTTAAGTCCTTGTGGGTTTCGGGTTTTGTACAGGAATTGGATGCCAGTTCCGATTTCCATGAGAGTATTTCCTTCCTTTTCTAAGGTTCTTATGGTTTGAGGTTTTACATTTAGGTCTCTGATCCATTTGGAGTTAACCTTTGTGCATGGGGATATATAGGGGTCCTGTTTCAATCTTCTGCATGTGGTCAGCCAATTTTCCCAGCACCATTTACTGAATAGGTTCTCCTCTCCCCATTGGTAGGTGGTGGGGGCTTTGTCGAAGATGAGTTGGTTGAGAAATTGAGGTTTTGCTTCTGGAATCTCAATTCTGTTCCATTGATCTATATGCCTGTTCCTGTACCAATACCAAGCTGTTTTGATGATTGTAGCTTTATAGTAAAGTTTGAAATCTGGTAGTGTGATACCGCCTGCTTTGTTTTTTTTGCTGAGGATTGTTCTGGCTATTCTTGGACGTTTGTGTTTCCATATGAATTCCTGTGTTGTTTTTTCTAGGTCTGAGAAGAATGTTGTTGGTAATTTGATGGGTATTGCATTGAATTTGTAGATTGCCTTAGGTAAGATGGACATCTTCACAATGTTGATTCTTCCGATCCATGAGCATGGGATATTTTTCCACTTGTTCATGTCGGCTTTGATTTCTTTGAGCAGTGTTTTGTAATTTTCATTGTAAAGGTCTTTCACGTCTCTGGTTAGGAAGATGCCAAGGTATTTCATTTTTTTTGTGGCTATTGTGAATGGAACTGTGTTTTTTATTTGGGTTTCTGTTTGTTTATTATTGGTGTAGAGAAATGCGATTGTCTTTTGTACATTTATTTTGTATCCTGAGATTTTGCCAAAGGCTTTTATCAATGTAAGGAGACCTTTGACAGATTCTCTTGGGTTTTTGAGGTACACCATCATATCATCTGCATAGAGAGATAACTTGACTTCCTCTTTTCCTATTTGAAAACCTCTGATTGCCTCCTCTTCTCTGATTGCTTTAGCCAGGACTTCCAATACTATGTTGAACAGGAGGGGAGAGAGTGGGCATCCTTGTCTAGTTCCAGTTTTCAGGGGAATTGGTTCCAATTTTTGTCCATTTAGGAGTATGCTGGCTGTGGGTTTCTCGTAGATGGCTTTTACTATTTTGAGGTATGTTCCCCGTATGCCTAGATGTTCAAGGGTTTTTATCAAGAAGGGGTGCTGGATTTTATCAAAAGCTTTTTCTGCATCTAGTGATATGATCATGTGGTTTTTGTTTTGACATCTGTTGATGTATTTAATTACATTTATGGTTTTAACGAATGTTGAACCAGCCTTGCATGCCAGGAATGAAGCCTACTTGGTCATGGTGGATGATTTTTGAGATGTATTGCTGAATCCGGTTTGCTAGGATCTTGTTGAGAATTTTAGCATCTATGTTCATCAAAGATATTGGCCTGTAGTTCTTTTTCTTTGTTGGATCTTTACCTGGCTTGGGTATCAATGTGATGTTGGCTTCGTAAAATGATTTGGGGAGAGTTCCATCTTTTTCAATCGCCTGGAATACCTTCAGTAGGATTGGTATCAGCTCCTCCTTAAATGTCTTGTAGAATTCTGCTGGAAAGCCATCTGGAACAGGGCTTTTTTTTGTAGGAAGTTTTCTTATTATGTGGTCGATTTCCTTGATTGTTATTGGTCTATTTAGGGTATCAATTTCTTCTTGTTCCAACCTAGGTAGGTTGTGTGATGTCAGAAAGTCTTTCCATTTCCTTCTGGTTTTCAAGTTTGTTTCCATACGAAGTGTACGTAGTAGTCTCTAATGATCTTTTGTATTTCTTCAGGGTCAGATGTGACTTCATCTTTTGTGTTTCTGATTATGCTTATTTGGTTTTTTTCTCTTTTTTTCTTGGTCAGTCTAGCTAGGGGACCATCAATCTTGTTTACCCTTTCGAAGAACCAGCTTTTTGTTTCATTGATTTTTTGTATTATCTTTTTGTCTTCTATGTTCTGGATTTGGGGTTTTATTTTGGTGATCTGGATTCTTCTGCTGAAATTAGGGTTTTTGTGATCTTGCTTTTCCAGCTTCTTTAGGTGGCTTGTTAGGTTCTCAATTTCTGTTCCTTCCATTTTCCTCATGTGTGTTTGTAGGGATATAAATTCCCTTCTTATTACAGCTTTTAAGGCATCCCAGAGATTTTGGTAAGATGTTTCTTTATTTTCATTTGTTTCCAGGTATCTTTTGATCTCTGTTTTGATGTCATCATTGACCCAGGAGTTATTTAGCATCCTGCTGTTTAGTGTCCATGTCTTTGTGGGTTTTGGGGGGACTTTGTTGGTGTCAATGTTTATTTTTATTCCACTGAGGTCCGAGAAGGTGCATGGTAGAATTTCAGTCCTTTTAAATTTGCTTATACTTGATTTGTGTCCAATTATGTGGTCGATCTTAGAATATGTTCCATGTGGTGATGAGTAGAATGTGTATTCTGTGGTCTTTGGATGGAGTGTTCTATAGGTATCAATTAAGTCCATTTGGTCCAGAGTCTCATTAAGGTTCCAGATCTCCTTGCTGATTTTTTGTCCTGATGATCTGTCTAAGGTTGTGAGTGGTGTATTAAAGTCCCCAGTTATTATGGTGTTAGAGTCTATGTCTTTCTTTAGTTTTCCTAGAAGTTGCTTTATGAATGTTGGCGCACCTATGTTGGGTGCATATATGTTTAGGATAGATATTTCTTGTTGATGCAGTGAATCTTTTATCATTATGTAGTGGCCCTCTGTATCTTTTTTAATTTTTGATAGCTTAAATGGTATTTTGTCTGAAATTAGGATCGCGACTCCTCCTTTCTTTTGTGTTCCATTCGCCTGAAAATTTGTTTCCCATCCTCTTACTTTGAGTCTGTGTATGTCCTTTCTAGTGAGATGGGTCTCTTGAAGGCAGTATATTGTTGCCTGGTGATATTTTATCCATTTTGTCATTCTATGTCTTTTCAGTGGTGCATTTATTCCATTCACATTCAGACTAATTATTGAAATGTGAGAGTTCGTCCCTATCATGGAGTTCTTATTGAGTTGTTGTTCTTCCACTTGGTTTTTTCTTTTTTTTTTTTTTGTCTTTCTTTTGGTTTGGGGGTTGGTTCGTGTATATTTTATTCTTTTCCCTGTACTCTTGTGAAGAACGTTGTTTTTTATTTCCTTTTCTTCTGTGTTTAGTACTTTCTTAAGTGTTTCATGTAAAGATGGTTTGGGGGCAGCAAAAGTTCTTAGGGATTGGATATCTGGGAAAGATTTTAATTCTCCCTCACTGATGAAGCTTAGCTTGGCTGGGTAGGTTATTCTTGGTTGAAATTGTTTATCCTTTAGGACTTTGAAGATAGGGCTCCAAGCTCTCCTAGCCTGCAGGTTTTCTGCAGATAAATCTGCTGCTATTCTGATTGGTCTTCCATGGTAGGTGATCTGGCCTTTTTCTCTTGCTGCCTTTAGGATTTTTTCTTTTGTGCCAACTTTATTTAGGTGAATTATTATGTGTCTAGGAGTTGGTCTTCTCATTTGTTGTCTTGCAGGGGTTCTCTGAATCTCTTGTGTTTGAATTTTTGCATCACTGATTAGATAGGGAAGTTTTCTTGAATGATCTCATGGAAAGTTTGTTCCAATGTGGTCTCTGTCTCTCTTTCTGCCTCAGGGAGTCCGATTATTCTTAGGTTAGGCCTCTTGAGGTAGTCACTCATCTCTTGAAGGTTTTGTTCTGTCTTTTTTAGCTTATTTTCTGTGTTTTTAAGAGTTTGGGTTATTTCTATATTTTGGTCCTCAAGCTCTGAGATTTTTTCTTCTGCCTGGGTAATTCTGCTTTCCATGCTTATCAATTTGTTATTTATTTCATTCACAGTATTCTTTATTACTGTTATCTCAGATATCAGTTCCTTCCTAGTTTCTTCTTGTGTCTCCTCAATTCTTTTTAATCTCTCCATTATTGTTTTGATATCTACATTTGCATTTTGAGACCCTTCATTCTGGGGACTTTTCATTGTTTGTATTCCAAAGTCAGTTTTCTCAGTGTCTGCTCTCCCAGGCGTCTGGAAGAGACCTATACTCTTCTTTTGGTTTTTCTTCATTTCTGTAGATTTTTCTCCCTGTCCCCCTTTCCCTCCCCCTCTTCAATTCTGTTTTTGAGGGAAGGTGGGGTTGCTTTTATTTCTCTTCTGCAATGACTTGTTCTTCCTTATGAGGGTCTTCTGGTTTTGTTCACTTTTCCCTCTGCTTTACAGTCTGTCTATTCAGCAGTTTGCAGTCTTGGTCCGTTCAGAGAATCTCACCAGTTCACCTATGCCGTCGCCATCTTGCCCCGTCTCCTCTCAGGGTGATTTTAATGTAAGTGATCTGTGAGCCGCAATTTGAGATGCATTCACCAACTCAAACTTGGCAAATATTACATCTCTCAGCCACTAGCTATTGAGTCAGACTTACTGCCATTGCTGTGACCCACTATCCAAGTTATATTCATGGACTTCTTCCTCTTCATTTTGAGCAGCCTATCAACTTATATGTCCCATTAAGTCATTTGGTTTTTTCTTATTCACACTCTGCTTATTCAACTGCTTATTCTTTGTCACCATCTTTGTATGTTGACAAGAACTTGAGTTCCTTTGTGAACAATTGAACCTGTCTTCCTGTTGGTCAGATGTCATATACTTTGTAGTGGTTGAAAACGTTCATTCAAAATATGTGTCCATGCCCTAAGCCCCAATATCAATAAGTGTGACCTTATTTGGAGGTAAGGCTTTTGCCAGTGTATTTAATCATCTCAAGAAGAGATCATCCTAATTAAGGATGGACTCCAAATCCAATTACAGATGTCCTTATAAAAAGAAGAAAGGACAGAGAGACATAAGTGAAGAAGAAGGAAATGTGAAAATGGAGGTAGGCATTGTAGCTGTGTGCTATAAATCAAGGAACACCAGGCACCACCAGAAGCTGAGAGAGGCATGGAAGTCTTCTTCCCAAGAGTCTTCAGAGAGAGAAAGCCTTGCTTGCACCTTGGTTTCAGACTTATGGTCTCCAGAACTGTGAGAGAATTTTGCTTGTTCTAAGCCATTAAATTTGTGGTAATTTGTTACAGCAGCCCTAAAAACTGATGCTAAACTTAAAAAAAATATATAGCCAGGTGCAATGGCTCATGCCTGTAAATTCCAGCACTATGGGAGGATGAGGAGGGCAGACAGCTAGAGTCTAGGAATTCAAGAACAGGCTGGGCAACATAGTGAGACCTCTTTACAAAAAATAAATATATATATATATATATATATATATATATATATATATATATATCTGAAATGATCAGATGCCTCTGTATTCCCACCTACTCTGGAAGCTAAGGTGGAAGGATTGCCTGAGCCCAGCAAGTCAAGGCTATGATGTTACATGATTGTTGTGATTGTGCCACTGTACTGCAGCCTGTGTGACAGAGTGAGACCCCAACTGAAATAAATAAATGAATAAATAAATAAATAAATATTAAAATTAAAAAGCAGGACCTAAATTTTATTTTAAAAACACTTACATTCATAACTCTACAGAATTAATTGCTATTGAGTGACATTTTGCAATTTCTTCCACTAAATAATCATGGAGTTTTTTACTTCTTAAACCCTGCTGTAGATTCTATGTAGATTCTATGTAGGCCTGTTCTGGTCCCTTCTTATTCTCAATATGTGTCCTCTCTATGGTAACTCTGTCCCCTGGTTTGCCCTGCTCGATCTCTATTTATGCCTGTTTTGCTAGCAACTAGAGCAATTTGTTGTCTTTCCTCATAGAATTATTAGAATTATGTTTCTCAAAACAGTTTTGAATATATTATTATATATTTATCAATATGATAAAATAATTCATCCACAAGTAAATATTTTAAATATAAAATAATTAACCTTAAAAACTCACCAATAGATGCTAAAAGTATTGAGTAAATTTGATGAGGAAGAGAATATTCTCATAGTCACAAAATAACCTCCAACAAATTACCTATTTATTAAAAAAAGAATTCAATACAATTTTGAAATAGGCACAACCTTAACCAAGTCATAAAAGTGAACACCATTAGTAATGGAACAAAGAATATTTTGTGCTTCCAATGAAGGGCACTGAGAAAGACGTATGGTTGTAGTATTCTTGTTCAAAAGTGCGTTACTTGAATCTGATTATGATTAAATATCAGAGGAATCTTGTTGAGAGGCTCATTACAAAATAAGTGGCTATACTTCTCACAATTTGTCTATAATAATAGGCAAAGAAAGGCCAAGGAACATGTTAGATTAATGAAAATTAAAAAAAAACATGATGATTACAAGATGTACAAACCAGAAATGGATCCTGGGAAAAGAAGAAAATGCTATAAAGGACTTTTCTGGGGACAAATGGTGAAATTTAGCTACAGACTCTATATTAAAGAGAATATAATAAGGCAAATATTGCAAAATTATATTGAGAGTTGATTGTACCATTATTAAACATGTTCTATAAATTTGAAAAAGTTCAGGAAAAAAGAAATAATTATATAATATTGATTGTTGTAGTGTTTTTGGCACTTTCTGCAGTTCCTCAGTTTTTTATCATGTGGCTACAATGATATTGTCATGCTTGCTTCTGTTATTGTGGTTAGACTTCTTGGTTTTCAGTGGTTAAATGTGTAACCTTTTAAAGGTAGATTCAGTTACAACCCCCAGTCGCCTTCTCCCCAGTTGGGGAGACTTCCAAGGCAATGACATATATCTGAGTCCTGGCCCCTTTCTCCTTAAATTCTCTTCAATAGGAAATTCTGACCATTTCATTCTGACCATTCCCTTTCCCACCTCTACTGCTATCTTTTTGCCCACAGTCACTAGCTACTGCCAGAGATGCTAACTAAACAAGTTTTGGCTTCCTTGTGAGACAACACAAGAACCGAAGCACTTATTTATTTACAATCAGAAATCTCACTTCATCCTAATCCTATATACTTACATTCAGGCAACTTTATACTTGATAACCTATTTATAAATGATACTAGACCAGTGTTTCTCACACTTTAAAATTATATTGTAGCCGGGCTCGGTGGCTCAGCCTGTAATCCCGCGCCTTTGGGAGGCTGAGGTGAGTGGATTGCCTGAGTCCGCGGGTTCGAGACCAACCTGGGCAGCGAGACCTCATCTCTTCAATAATTCAAATAATCAGCCAGGCGTGGTAGCGCATACCTGTAATTCCGGCTACTTGGAAGGCTGAGGCAGAAGGATTGCTGGAGCCCAGCAGGTCGAGGCTGCCGTGGTCAGGAGCGGCCACTGCACTCCAGTCTGGGTGACAGAGTGAGAATCCAACTAAAAAAAAATAAAAATATCAATAAATAAAATAAAATAAAATTATATTGTTTATAGTTATATTTGAGTTTTATTTATACTTAATTTAGTTTTTATTTATGTTATATTTGAGTTTTATTATAACACCTCTAAGAAGGCAGTTTAGACATCTTTTTTTCCTAATCACAGCCCACCATCAAATTTTGATACCTTAGGAGTACTATGTATCTGTTTATGTGCTATATGTTTATTTGTGCTTTTTTTTTTTTTTTTTTGAGTTGGAGTCTCACTCTGTCGCCTAGACTGGAGTGCAGTGGCTGCTCCCGGCCACCGCAGCCTCAACCTGCTGGGCTCTGGCGATCCTTCCACCTCAGCCTTCCCA
>NW_007149075.1:188903-363258 GCF_000164805.1 Carlito syrichta | reverse complement strand
GATTTATTGTAGAGATGAGGTCTCGCTGCCCAGGCGGGTCTCGAACCTGCAGGCTCAGGCAATCCACTCACCTCAGCTTCCCAAAGGCGCGGGATTACAGGCTGAGCCACCGAGCCCGGTTTATTTGTGCTTTAAACATGAAAAGACTAAGATGTTTTCAGTCTCCTAGAATCAACTTTTTGCTCCCTTTGGGGTGATGTTATTCACAGTAAGAATGCATGTGGTAGACTATGCCAATGTTTCACTCCCCTATTTCTATATGGGCCTATCACAAGATTATGAGTCATTCTCAGTTAGTGTTTAGCTTCACAGTTCTTTCTAAATCCCTCTGGGCACCAATTTGAACCTTCTTCTTCCTCTCTGAGACTAATCTTTCCCGTCATCCCCATGTCATGGAATCAGGATCTGTCTCTCAGGACTGACTCTGTAACTACTGGGTTGGAGGTGAGGGTGGATAGTGAGAGGAAGGGAGGTAAGTTGTCAGTGAATTCACATAAAGAAATAAAAAACACATTCTCTTATTGCTTTTTTCCAATGACTTTGTGAAGTGTCTGCAGAAACTTGTTCATGTGGTTGGCAGGCTGATCTCAGAAAACATAGGCTAAAGTCAAGCAAGGAGTCAAATCTGACTGAATACTATTTCAGAGGATTGCATTACTAAAAATGCCAAAGCACCCAGGCATAACCATGTGTATAACCCCAACTTTTTGGAAGGCTAAGTAGGGAGGATCTCTTCAGGCCAGGAGATGAAGACCTCCCTGAACAACATAGCCAGACCCCATCTCTAATTTATTTTTTTTAATTATCCAGGTGTGCTGATGAGAGCCTGTAGTGCTAACTGCTCAGAAGGCTTAGGAAGGCAGGAGGATTACTTAAGCCTAGGAGTTCCAAGCTGCAGTGAACTAGGATCATATCATTACACTCCATCCTGGGGGGCAGAGTATGAGACCCTGAAAAAAAAAAAGCCAAAACTTTGATGACCCAATAGTAAAAAACCAAACAAGTCAACTTCAAAGGAGGAAGAAAAGTCACAAAATGAGGTGCATTTCTTTAGATTACAAAACTTCTACTTAAGCCAGAATTTAGAATACCTGTCTACTGACATTTAACCAACAGCTATTTCCACCCTAAGACATTATATCCATGTGATAAGTAGTAATTAATCAAACATATAGGAGCGCACCCTGAACAGCAAAGGTGGTTTTAGTTTTAAAAAGTTTGAGTCAACTAAATACTTCCTGATCTACTATCAGTTTCCACAGCCAATCTAGATTTTTTGGAGCAGTAGATTCAATTAAGATGTGCACATTCCTCTGGCTGACAAGAAGATACAGAATCTTAGCCATAAGAGAAAAAAAGTTATTAAAGGAAGGATACAAAATTCTATTCCAATGTAAAGAGAGGGTAAGTGGTGGAACATGGCCTGAAAGTGAAAGAGAAGATAATACAAAACTGACATTAAACAACATTAATAAAGTTATTTCAAAATGTGATGAGCAGTTAATTTTTCTTGCTCTATAAAATCAGTATCAGTCGAGGTAATGTCCTGAAAAATGACTACTGAGAGACATGCCATTTAGAGGAGGAAAGAAAAATCCCTAAGTAATTGCTCTACAGATTACATTTAAGGTATAAGTTGAATTCATGCCTTCTCACAAGTAGCATACGGACACAACCTTTTTAAAAATTAAAACTGTGCCAGTAAATCCTAAGTCGATCTTTGGTTTCTTTTTGTTGCACTTGCCCCATCTCCTATCAAACTGGTTGACTGAAACCTATTGATTGAAAATTCTGTACAAGAATCCAGGTTTCCTGAATTTCATTTAAATCTCTTTACATCCCAGAATAACTCGGTCACATGAGAACATTTACATTACAACATGGTGGCAGTTTTTACTCTGGTGTTCCCCACAAGCACTGTAACTTTAATGTTAATGTCTATGCTTAGATGCCTTGTTGTTCCCAAATGATTCGAATCTGGAGATTGACAGAATATGAAGTATAAATAAAAATACATCTGTGAAAGGACTTCAACCAGAACTTCTAAGATTGTAATGTAGAGGAAACAGACAAAGGATCATTTTCAGGGAATTCTTGTCCAATATCAAGAATCTGAAATACATATTTATTGTTCTCCATGTGAAAAAATAAGAAAAAATTTCTATTTTATCTGAAATCTTTAATTAGCAACAACTGACAACCATTGTAAACCATGTAAATTGTATAATTAAGAGTCTGAGCATTATGATATAAGGCAATTTAATCACTAACAAAAAAACATAAAGATCGGTGCAGTAAAAAATTTTGACAGAAGTTTCCAATTCATATCTTATATCTTATTGCATAAGATTAAAATGTCAAGGCTTAATTAATTCCTCATCATAAAACTATCTACAGATTTTCTCATTAGGGATAAAAGGGAAATTCACTTTCTTTTTTCCACCTATTTATCCTTGAAACTTTCCCTTCCAAACTAGGATATTCATAACTTAAGAAGAGATTGAATTAACCTGCATGTATGTTCACTCTAGCTACCTGAAGGGATAAAACAAAAGACATTTAATCCCTCCACTAAAACTGCTTCTTTATGCATAGAGCAATTATGGTTAGTACTGAACTTTTTCTGACAAACTGGCTTCTACAAATTATTCAAAAATATATCTGTGTGCAGAAAAGTCAATCGCCTTCCAAGAAATGTGATTGCCTTATCATACTACAGTGTAATTTCTTCTGCATAGCATAATTTTAATTGCAAATGAATTGCAATGGTAAAGTGTCTTGATATTTACTCCAAAAAGCTGCTCATATTATTTCCTTTTTAAGGTTGATTTCATAGTCTATTGTTTACTGACATCAGAAATACTCAAGATCTGTTTTATTAACTATCATAGCCTAGCCTTTATATTTGTTGAACTTCTACTTTATGAATATCTTCTAAGTTTATTTACATGTAATGTTGTTCTGATGATAGCCAATTTGTTAGCTGCTCTTAACTTATTTCTCTAGGAAGTAGTGAGACACTTTCCTGTCCATCATATGCGGCTTGTTTTTTAGATAAATTTGTCTTCACTGATGCTTGAAATCTTTCCATGTGTCTTGCTGGTTGGATTCTCCTGGGTTTTCTATTGATTTATGCTAAAATTTAGTCTCCAAGAAACTCATAGTCTGTGACATCAATGACTTTTGATGGCCAATCTTTTTGTTTTGCCAGCTAACTTGCAAAGCCACTCTCTGCTTTGACTATGCCAACATCGCTTCTTCTTCTCATGTTCATGTATCATTACCATTACAGGATATACAAGGAGGTGACAGGAGTGATGTACAGCTGGAGGAGCTCAGCTCAGCTGAGCCATTTCTGCTGAGTACCTTCAGTATTATTCATAGATCAAGAGCTCTATTTTTCTTGCCGCCCTGAATACAGTTCACAGTCTCTCAATGGGCAAATCACATTTATGAAACTTTAATCTTTTAGATAACTATTTTGTAAAAGTATTATTTCTAATTTTATTCACATTTGTGTCAATTAATTTAATTTGGTGAGTTAAGTAAATTTTTTAATGAATGAGTTTTGACTGAGAGTAAAAAGTCATGGAAGAGTGGTTAAAAGAGTGAAGGGTACACCTGTCCATGACAGAAGAAGTGAATGATTCCATTTTTTACTTCCTCTTCTTTTCTTGTTTTCCATCTTTGTTATAGATACTTAAAAATTCTCTGTTAGCAGGAACCTGTTAAAACTTATTTCAAACGTGGCATTTTATTTATATCATGTTTTATTTCTTAATATGACCAACTCCATGTTGTTAAGATCCTACAATTAGAAAGTGCTGCAGTCTGAATTTTGGTGTTCCTCCAAAATTTATGTTGAAAGTTATTTTCCAATGCAATATTCTTAAAAGGTAAGTATTTCAAATAGTAATTAATTCATGAGGGTTATGTCATCATGAATGAGATTAGTGCTCTTATAAAAGAGGTTGAAGGGAGCTCTTTGCCCCTTCTGCCATGTGAGGACCAAGCAAGAAGGTGCCATCTTGGAAGCAGAAAGCAAGCCCCCAGCAGACACTGAATCCGCTGTTACCTTGATCTTGGATTTCCCAACCTCTATATCTGTATGAAGTAAATTTCTATTATTTATACATAACCCAGTCTAAGGTATATTATTATAGCAGCACAGAATACACTAAGAGAGTTCGCTTTTTAAGAAAACAATTTTAAGTCTAAGGTCTTCAACACCCCTGAGCTTTGGATTTTACAACCCACTGACTAACTATATGTGATGAAATTTCAATAAAGGTCACCATGTTGCAGTAATTATTTTTTCGCCTCAAAGTCTGGTGGAGATTGAGGTAATAATCAGAGACAATCATTCTCAGTTCCTCTACTTCAGGAGGACCTAACTTAGACTACCTTGAGAAAGGACCATCTAGGGATCTGCTAGCACAACATTGTGAATTCAATATTCAGATTTAATCCCAAGCAAAAGAGAATGGGTATGTGATCTTGTTACAAAACATCAGTACTTTAAGCAATTTAATTTAGCCAATTTTATCCCAAGAAAAAATAGATCATCTTCATTTTCTTGTAGGTATTTTGCCACTAATGCATGTTTTACATACATAACTCTAAAGCTTCTTTATTTCTCAAACAACCTGAGAGTTTTTCTTTTTTCTAACTACATTTTCAAGTGTTGTGCTTTGTTTAGGTTCTAAGAGCTCCTACTTCTGAACATTAAAGAATCAGGCAACAAGATAGCAGATAAGATTCAATATGTGCAAAACTCTTTAGTAATGCAGATTTGACCCTCTTAAACTGGATTACTTCCTCTGAAGCGGCAAGATATTCTGAGAACAGAGTTGGGTTTTTTAATCATAGTTTAAAAATTATATAATCCAATGCACCCTAATTCAGGTAACATTAAAATACATTGATTCATGAGAATTTCTTAATCATAGTAAATCTAGGGCCAGGTTTTAAGAAAAAGGCTTTCACTTGAGCTGGGAAAATGAGACCCACACATACAAAAGGCTTTTTAACAGTACAAGGGAGAATATATACTTAGGACTGAATTCATGTTCCAAGTGAAAAGTGCTACAGGGTTCAGAAGTGCAAAATCAAATTGTAGATTGGCAATCATGAATTTTGGAAGGAAGCAACAGTGACCTGAGCCTTTCACCCTGGATAGATTTGTTGTTATTAATACACCTTTTTAAAGAGCATTTTAAGGTTTACAGCAAAATTGAGTGGAAAGCACAGAAGCCCCCATAGACTCCCATCTTTACATATACACACCCTCTTACACTACCAACATTTCTCACCAGGATGATACATTTGTCACAATCAATAACTCTACATTGATGCACCATTATTACCCAAAGTCCATAGTTTACAATAGGATTCACTCTTGTACAGCCTATAGGTTTTGACAAATGAAATGGCACGATTTATCATTATAATGTCATACTAGTTTATCTGACCTAAAAGTAGTTCCCTGTACTCTACTTATTCATCCATTTCTCCCCCATATCCCCTAGCAATTACTAAACTTATCACGGTCTTTACAGTTTTACCTTTCCCAGAATGCCATATATTTGAAATCATATAGCACGTAGGCTTTACAGATTGGTTTCTTACACTTAGAATATGCATTTAAACTTCCTCTGTGTCTTGTCATGGCTTCATAACTCTTTTATTTATACTGAATAACATTTCATTTTCTGACTGTATGTATTCATTCATCTGCTGAAGGACATCTTGTTCGCTTCCAAATTTTACCAACTATAAATAAAGCTTCTATAAACATTTGTGTGCATGTGCAGGTTTCTGTGTAGAAATTGGATAGCATTTGCATAATCTGTATAAATAAGATACAGATAAAATATTAAGATAAACTCAGTGACATCGAGATCGTAATAATCATTGTTTACATGTTTGAAATATGGAGATGGAGAAGTATATGACAACGCAGTGAAAGATTGTGAATATCTGTATGGTTTAACATACTTTCAAGTGGTTATTTTAAAAATTTGAGAACAGTACTAAGTTAGGATTGAAGCTGAGAGCAGTGTTAGGAAAAAGCAAGGAAAAAGAATTGCTGGTACCAGTGCTAGGTCTCTGTTCTCTTGTTAAGCTTTGCACCTACACTCTGGATTTCACCAAATAACATGCTCTGTAGTTACCCACAACTTTGTCTTTTTCAGTCACTGAATGCTGATTCTATTTTTAGTTGAGTATGTTTGTTAGAGGACTCCATTTTTTTCCTTCACCAAAAAAAAAAAAGAAAAAGAAAAAGAAAAAAAAATCTGTCATACCTTTTCTTCCAACTATAAACTACATAGTTCCTGACATAACTTCTGGTAAATATAAATTTCTTCATTGTGTCTATTTCCAATGATATTTTAGTATCCCTCTAAGATTTATATCCCAGGCAGTTGTTCTGTTTCTCAGTATATCTCTGTGTTTATGGAAGTTTGATAAGGCAGAGGTAAGAATACGAGTCAAACCCCCCAAAATCTGAAATTTAATTATATAAAATTTGTTTATTTATTCTTGCATGTTTAAACTTCAATCACCTTCAAAGTATTTTCTGTTTGATGCAATAAACTCATTGAAACCCTTTTTCAACCTCTCAAAATAGTTTTTTAAATAGTTTATTTATTTACTATAGAATTGTGGGTACAAGTGAGGATTTACTACATAAGTAGGTTGCATGCAGATGAAATTTGGGCTTCCAGGTGCCCCTCACTCCCATTGGTATTAAACCAGCTACTCTTTGTGTCGTCAGATGTCCTTTGCCCTCCTCCCTCCTTCCCCCCTCTAGCAGTGCCCAGTGACTGCTGATCCCAGCCTTGTACTAATGTGACTAGTATTCTGAACTCCCTTATGTGTGAGAGCATGCAGTATTTAGTTATCTGTTTCTGTGTTAGTTCACTAAGTATAATGGTCTCAAACTGATCCAAGTTTCAGTGAAGAAAATGTGGTACATATAAAAGATGGAATGTTAAACGTCCATGAAGAAGAACAAAATCAAAACAATTTTTTAACTTACTAGTTTTGATGCCTTTTAGTGCTTCTGCCATTTTTTGTTTTGCCTATCCCACGTTGGCAAAACATTTTCCTTTGAGGATAATTTTTCTTCCAGGGGAACAAAAAGACGTTACTCAGAGCAAGATCCAGTTAATCAGGAGGGTAGGGCACAGTCATTATGCTGTTTTTGGTCAAAAACTGCTGAACACTTAGCACAGTGTAGGCAAGTAGGTTGTCATGGTGGAAGAACCAGTCACCTGTTTGCCACAGTTCGGAACATTTATAACGTTATTTTGCAAATAGTGATACAATCTTCTCAAAATTCCAGATAAAAACTTTGCTTGACCATTTGATCCAGAGGAACAAATTCCGGGTGTATTACAAGGGGCTCTCCCTTGAAAAGATAATTCCTTTTTTTCCTTGGGTCCCCCTTTGCATTCATCTTTATTCTTTTAAATTTGGTATTTATGTTTTCTCAGATTGGCAACATAGATGGAAGAATGTGTAACCAATTAAGAGGGTCTAAAATACCAAGTTATATTAGTGTCTTTGGCCATTAGATGATAAATGTCTAACAAGGTAATCATTCTGTAGCTTTTTGTTAACTCTTAAGACGTCTGTCCTTCCGTCATTTCCTCCTCCTTCCTTGTCTTTACTTGGAATATAAATAATTGCAAAAATTAAATTTCTTGATAAATAAATTTATCTACAAGATACAAACTAAATAAAAATTCTCATTATTGAGTGTGTTTTTTAAGACATTTTTGTTACTGGTAACATTAATAAAATTTTTGTTTGTAAGTTATATATGATAGGATGATGGTAAAGAATAGTTTGTGTATTCTTCCCCATAAAGAATATAAACACTTAGAATTGAAAGGCAATCTAGTTATGAAGTATAATAAGGTTCTAATTTTATAAATTGGAACTGTTCAGGTCAAATGATTTTCCTGAGATCATCTCAGTGGTAGCCAGAAATTATGCCCAAATCCCTCAGCATCTTGTATTATATAGCATAATGCATAATACTATCGTGATTACACATATGAGTATATTTAATCACTGTAAAAAACTGATCATTCGGAGGAGGGGAGGGAGTTTTATCTTTTTAGATGTATGTTCTTTGTGGAAAGCAAAACTAAACAGTTTTATAGCTCAAGGACAAATCTGGTTAAGTAAGTGGTAATTCTTATTCTTACTTTAAAGTATTCAATGCAATCGAGTATAAATAACAATGCGACCTAATGTTCTTTCTACATTTCTCTGTCCCTTTGTTGTCAACACACATGCCTGCTTACGTAACATGAGATAGACTGTGTGTTTATCTTCTGTGATTATATGTATAAATGTTTGATAGCAGTATACATTTTTAAAACGAAGCTTGTCAATAATGTGTCCATCACAGAATGACTTTTCTCCTTAGCTTTAAGGCATATTTGTCATTCAGTAACCCATCTTAAAAAGAAGCAGGTCACTGATTTTCTAATTGGGCTTTGCAAAACCTGTGTTTTTCTTCAATTAGCAATCTCAGTTAATGAAAATCTTCAAGAACATAGGTCTCTCACCTTGACGGAAATGTCAAAAATTAAATATGGTGTTGTATAGTCAATAGTGACCCTACTTTATTTCCTTGAAAGAAAGCCGTGCAAGTAGCCACATAATAATAAATAGTTATAATAATACAAATAGTATAACCCATCAAGGGCAATATGAAGTTTGTAAATTCAGCCTGTTATGAAGATAAGGTATTTGTAGGAGAGTCATTCTATGACACACATTTAAGAATCAACTGTCACCAAGAACACATAGTAAATTGAGGGTTCTGTACTTTGAGCATATTCGAATATTAGCTGTTGCTTCTGAAAAGTTTTTTTTATAGTAAGGATAAAGCTTCAAATAGCCCCTACCTTTCTCGGTTGTTACAGCTAATGCCATGTAGCATGTATATTTTAGCTTTTTCTAACTGCTGACCCTGCCCCCCCATATTATGTTGGCATTCATTATGTGCTACAAGTTAATCTACTCACATACTTAATTCCAAGGGGGGAAAATATTGAAGGTTTTTAGAACTACAGCTTGCTGATTAACTTGCAGCAACCTTAATAGCGGCAACCTGAACCAAACCAGCTATCATTGACCTGGCACTCATTGAATGCCAAGCATTTCTGTGGACATTTCTGTGGATAAATGTAAATATATAAATATATGTTAACATAAACGTACACACATTGTTAATACATATAACCAAACATGTAGTTTATTATTAAGGTTTTGATGAAGACACAAAAGCTTAGGGATAATTTAGTATCTTTCCCAAATTTTGCAATTATATTGGCATGCTTGATTTTAATAAAGATCAACCTGACTCCAAAGGCTATGCTTTGTCTACTTTGCAATTTCTTCTACACTTGGACTCTAGACAGTTGTACAATGGTCAAGCCCAATCTCTAAAACTTTAGTTTCTTCCTGAGGCTTGATTCAATTATGCACTTTCACCTTCTACCCACCTCTCCAGTCTGTATAGTTTATTCTTCTGGGTATCAGGGATCTTTTGCCTATGACTATCTACAAATGACTATCCAAGGGCCAAAGCATGAAGAATGGTACTGGATTAGGGTAGAATGTGCCCACTTAAGACCATTTGGGAAGGTAGCTTTTTGAGAGTGCCTTTGGCCTGAGACAGACAGCTTCACAAATTGGGTTGTCAATCAGATGTTCCATAAGTAGAGGCCCTATGAATAGGAATGGATTTGAAGAAAAAGAATGGCATCCAGCTCTGAGCAGATAGATAGGGAGTGAGGTTGGGATGTGTTAATGGATAGTTTGGAACTCTAGATACAGGATCCTTATAAAATGCTATTGGCACTTTCCAATTAGATTCGAGTATTAAGTTTGTGTACAGTGAATCATACACCCCATACCTGAGCCCTATATTCTGTTCCCTGTACACCTAATGTTCTATAACAGTATTTGCTAGTCACTTTTGAATCTTCCTGAATTTGGCCATCTATTTCTCTGGAGATTGGAGGCCATTTTTAAACAAGTTTTTACATCATTTACTAAGCCCAAACTCTGGAACTTTCTATCTCATCCTACTTGTGAAACTCTAGAAGAGATTACCATAAAATTACATGTGCATGCCACAGAGTATAAAATCTTAGACTTTCTTTTTTTTTCAAATAAAAGGTAGAGTTTTCATTTTCACAGGAACCACTATTTTCTATCTTGATAGTTCATAGATATTTATTGGTAAAATACTTATTTTTGTATATTTTATCTTCATAATAATCCTCTGATGGATCTTAAAAAACCTTGGATTTTTTATGAGGAGGATCCAAAAAACCTGGAATTTATTTATTTAAAAATGTATATTTTCTTATATGCTTAAACTTCAGTCATCTTCAAAGTACTCTCCGTTTGTTGCAATATATCTGTTGAGATGCTTTTTCCACTACTCAAAACAGTTTCCAAACTCATCAATTTTAATCTCTTTGTTTTGTTTTGTTTTGTTTTCTGCCTTTTTTTTTTCCACCTCTTCCACATTGTCAAAATGTTTCCCTTAGAGGACTTTTATCATCTGGGGACACACACACAAAAAAACAGTCGCTTGGGGTTAGATTGGGTGAATAGCGAGAATGGGCACAGAAGTCAAAGCATTTTGGTCAAAAACTATTGAATACTCGTCGGGCTCGGTGGCTCAGCCTGTAATCCCTCGCCTTTGGGAGGATGAGGTGAGTAGATTGCCTGAGCCCGCCGGTTCGAGACCGCCTGGGCAGCGAGACCTCATCTCTACAATAAATCAAAAAAAAATCAGCCAGGCGTGGTATCACATGCCTGTAATTCCGGCTACTTGGAAGGCTAAGGTGGAAGGATCGCCAGAGCCCAGCAAATCGAGGCTGCAGTGGCCAGGAGCAGCTACTGCACTCCAGTCTGGGCGACAGAGTGAAACTCCAACTCAAAAACAAAACAAAAACAACAAAGAAAAACCTACTGAATACTCAATATGGTGTGGGCAGGTGCACTGTCATGGTGGAAGAACTAGTCATCTGTTTGCCACAACTCTGGTTGTTTCTCTCAAATTGTGACTCAACATTCTCAAAATTTCCAGATAAAAACTTTGGCTGACCATTTGATCCAGAGGAACAAATTCTAAGTGTAGTGCAAGGAACCTGCCCTCCAAAAGATAATTCCTGTTTTTTGCCCCCCCCCCCTTATATTTAGCCTGACATATTTTTAGGTATAATTGGTCTCAACTTTGCTGTATCTTTTTATACTCCAAAATCACACTCTAAGATGAATTAAATGCAACTAGCCATTATTCTTAAACAGATGTACAAAGTAATTTTCTTACTAAAATTAATCTGCCTATATTGTAATTTTATGGAATGTCAGCTTTCCCTATTTCTACTTTATTTTCTCTCTAGAAATAAACTTTCATGACTTGGACTCTGCCATCCTTCCTTAATAAATGTAGCACTGAAGTCTTACAAAGAAGAAAATATTAGACCTCTCTTGTGTGCTTTTCTGGACAAATTGTTTCTAACTAAAGGAATTTGGGAGGCAGCCAGGCATCTCTATATTATCTCATAATTAGAAAACAGCCAATCTTACTGCCATCATTATTTGTTGCTTAATTTTTACTTTGCCCTCCTATCATCTGCTGTGTTGGTTCATTTCATATGTTGTATTAATGCTCTGCCCCCCAAATTATGTTAGCATTCATTATGTTTTACAAGATAATCTGCAAAAACACTCACATACTACATGCATTTCATCAAAACAAAAAAAGGAAATACAACATATGTGCCTAGTTACCTTCTCTTTTCTAAGATTTAAAACAATTTGCATAATTTTCCAAATGTTCTGACATCTACTTGACCATGAAAGACTATAAGAAACTTAGCATTGAAATCTCTCTATTTTGTTAAATAATAAAAAAAAAGCGGAGATACCAGTTTATAAAATCTAAACACCTCAGTTTATCACTGTTCTTTCTTTTTCTATTTTTCAATCTAACATATCATTTCTGTTATCAGAATCTATTTATATATACTCTACTACTTACTATTATGCTCATTATTTTATTGTTCTGCACACAGTTACTGAATTTTATTTGAAGTAGTCATTTCTCTATTGTCTGATGAAGATTTCAGGATGCTTTTGATGGAAAACAAATACTGCAACTGACATAAATAGAAATGTATTTCAAAGTTTATACTTTTTACAAGTATACTTTAATTAGCAGCTTATCGTTGACTATCAAGGACAGCAGTAAATCAAAGATTACTACTTTGTCTTTATTTCCCAATTCATCTAAAGAAAAAAATTTAAAAAGACTTTCTTTTGAAGAAAAAAATACACTGAATTAATATAATCACACATCCTGATTACTAATAGAACACTTCCCAAGGAGCAGACAGTGAGATGTTAGACTCAGATCTTTTCTTGATAATGTCAGAGAACAGATGCAATCATTTTACTGCAATAACTGGACCCTTGCAGATCTGTGAAGTTTATTTAAAAAAAAGGAGGGGGGATCATTAAGACCATAATGCTATGGGATTAATTTTTAAGAATCTTGGAAATTATATATGCAAATAAGTATTAAATATTTCAATAAAATTTCACGTTTATATTAAGTGACTTTGTGGGTCTTTAATATTCATATAGAAAGTCCTACAATATAAAAGTCAATGAGATATTATTGTTATCTCACCAACTCTCTCCTCTACTAGTAAAAGTTCCTAAAATGTATTTGTAATATTTCCAGTATTTTCCCCACTGTGGAGTCTGATCAACACTTTCTTACTATATGCTCGCCCTCTGTTGTTTCTATTAATAATTGGTGTTTTTGTTAAGAGTGTAATTGAGTCCAATTTACCATTTCCGAAATGAATGTTACTTACAAAAGCGATACATAAAGTTTTTGAGTTGTCTATTTTCCACTTCCGCTTCAATGCTCTAATTTTATCCTGCTGCCAGCCATATCTCTGATAGCCAATTGTTACTTTGATTTAAAATGAAGTCACAACAGAAGCAGTTCAATATCACAACTGACTTTGGAATTAGTCCAATGGTATGATCTAATGGCTATCAAGCCATTCACTTTGATAATCTTGATGAGAACATTTTTAGGAGGAAGCTGTAGTAGAAGTTTTTGACAAGTGACTAAAAGTGAATTAGAGTAGACAGGATGGAGGTTTTAAGTGAAAATAACCTTCAAAGAAGCTCCACTGCAAAGTGGAGAAAGACTGTTGAGACAGAGTTTAAGGTGTCCTTACCTGATATCCACTAATTTCACTATAACAGACTCTGTAAATTTTATAATTCTCTAACTTCCCTAAACCAAAGTCTTATCTGTTCTTTATTCTGTTTCCTTGGGCTTGCCAGATGGTATTTTGCTCATCTGACAAATTAACCTGTGCTGTTTGGATAATAGCAGGTTACCATGTTACTATTCAAGACAGTGGGTGTTCATCTGAACCTCCTAACAAGGCTCTCCAGAAGGTTCAAATAAACACCTTCAATAATGAAGGGAGAACTGGGGGTAACTACTGAGAACGAATGAAACATCTAGTATTTCTGAAATAACACAACCTAAGAGGGTCCACCTAACATAAACAGACATGATGAGGAGAAAATATGATAGAAATATATCAGCCATGGTGACAGTTAGACCTTAAGATGTTTTCATTTATTTTAGGGTTATGCATGGAGATTTCCAAAGAGAACTTTTCCTGGATTACTAGTATTGCCTTGACTTTTTCATACTTATGACCTTAACTGTTGACATTAAGGGAAAGAGAAAGGATGATTTTCTTTGAGGGTCTGTACCCTCTAGGCTGAGAAAACTCAACTGAAAATCCATGGGGACAAGCAGCCTCAGAAGACATTTAAAGTTCAAGAGTTATCAGCTCCAGGGAGGGACTGCTCATATCCTGGGTTACCCACATCTTTGTATAAAAGCCTTGGAAATTCACTGTTTTGTTCTGTTTTAAACCGGTAGGCATCTTCTACTTAAGAATATTTTTCTAAGCTGCTAAATCTTAAGATATGACAACGCTTAATGCGGTGACATCTATCATCTGGATTTATTTGTATTATTATATAGAAGTTTTTTGTCTTGCAGATGTCTTAAGCTTTTTTAAGGCTGAATAACCCCCAAACTCCCATAATGTATGCATTATACACAGTAGAAAGAACATTGTTCTGTTTGATAATTAGCTATAACATTTTAGGGATGTCATTGAACACTTCTGATCAGAAAATAATAGTAGTTAGATCCATGTGCTTTAAGACCCAAATTTCAGAAGTAGTAACCATATTGAAGAGGAAAATCAATCATCTGTACAAAGGAACTCTGGTGAGTCAAACTTCTTGGTATTTGGGGTTACCCTAAAATTTGAATAGAAATTTTTTTTCTTTTTATATTCCTAGAAACATAAAATGCTGCTACAAAGAATTATTTACACATTCAAAAGTTCATCTTTTTAATGAAAATAGCACTGGAGCTTTCCACGAAGAGAAAAGATTTGCTCTTCCTCTCACATGTTGGACAAAACAAAAGGAAATCTGAGAAACTGCAAGCATCCACCTACAGTAACCAATTTGCAGAAGTGCTATCTGAATTCTGTGTCCTGCTGAGGCTCTAATGTCCAATTTCTTCAACAGAGGATTTACACATGAAGTATGATAATGTTTGGCCAGGAAATTAACATAGTCATAGATGGAACAAATACAGAGTAACTCGAATTAACTACAGAGCAATTACAATGACACTGTGCACTGTGTAATAGTCCATTAAGCAATATTAGATCACCAGCTTCCTCTTTATTGACTTTATTGTCAGGAGTGAAACTAACTTAGCCACAGTAGCATTTTGTGCAGCATTTAGAATTTTACATATGCTAGCACACCAAGTCTGCCTGAGGTTCTGAAATGTAATCAGAAACTCACATACACACATACACACACACACACACACACACACACACACACACACACTCACATATGCACACCACTTCAAACTCCAGTATATTCCTTGACTGTAATTTAAACATGCTCTTATTTTGTAACTTGTAGATATACAACTATTTTTCTTTATGTATACAATGAGAACATTTTCTGTAATTTTTAGATAATGATTTTGTTAATATAAATATATAGTGCATACAAAATATGTAATTTCATATATGATCATATATTTGTATATATCAAATGTGTAATTTTAAAAAAATCATGGAGACTTCTTTTCAAGGAAGATGATATCACACCATAAAATTTCCTGCTATCATACTCCTTCCAAATAGGACTTCATCCAAATCTTCCTGGATGATATCTTTATTTTGTTTGAAAATGCTCTAGGCAAAACAAGCTTATAACTTTCTTCTATATGTAATTTCAAAATAAAAACTTTCTTTTCCTGGAAGAAAATTTTTACACGTAATAATATAAATATAATATTCAATGTTATGCTTATTTTCTCATTTTTTGTGTGAAGAAAATCAGCATTTATATACATATATATCCACATATGCAATTAAAATGTAAGCTCACCAAAATCTTTGTACTGTATATCCCTGTGTCTTTGGCATCTAGAACAATTTCTGACACATAAGAGATGCTCAGTAATTGTGTGATTTATACTAAAATAAGACACCTAAGCTGAAAAGCAGGGTTAGAGACAGGTAACAGCACTGTCAATGAAGCCCCGATTTGCAACACATGTGGGGGTCACACAATGAGCCCTTTGTTATCAATCTTCCTACTTATTGTCAAAAATTACTAAATGTGAAGGGAAGTCATATCAAAATCTTGAAATGTGCCTAATTCTGCATAGTTAACTAGAATCACAAAGTAGCATTCTCAGCCTGTACAAGGAATCCTGGGAGCAAAGGTAATTATTTATCCTATAGAGCCCTTTGTCCAGCATTAGAATGTGGTCCCTTCTGGTAAAAACCAAGCTCCTCCAAATACCCCATTTGTCAGAAGCAGAAATCAAAGCTTAGAATTTCAATGACTGACCCCAGTCAAGCCTCCTTAAGGTGCCAGTGATGACTAGACCTAGGGATTTTGTTACCAACTCCCAACTTTTTTTTCATTTTTCATTTTAAATATGTGGAGTACAATTCAGGCTCAGGTATACAAATGTTCATTTTGCAAGTACCCTTGTTGATGAGGTGTGCTTTCATGTCTATTTGAAAAAAATTGCCTCCATTGATTGAATTACTTAGTCAGTTCCATCTGCCAACCATTACACTTAGTGTAAAGCATCAGTGTGAAATACCTGGTTGTTTAACTGGACCAATGGTTCCTTTCAGGTCTAAGCTCTTGAAGCCTATGGCCACAGTCCCAGATATAGTTGGTCACTATTGAATTTAACAAGCACTGCTACAAGAAGTCATGGAAAAATGAAAAATTGTCAGCCTCATAATCCATAGTAATGCAACACAGTCTAACATCCAGACCCCGCAGATTCTGACCAATAAGAGTTTGTAGATGGATGTCACGTGTGGAGAAAATGAATCCATACTCTCTAATTTGATATTGTCAGTGCCTCAGTATCTTGATAGTTTCCCATCCTTGAATACTCACCCTCTAAGCTTGTCTTTTTTCTTCCCAATTACATACTTTGATGGCAGAAAATAAATTGTTGAACATTCATCAAATGGAATGTAAAGTCCTGATGTGACCTTATCTATCAGAAATGAGGAGGTATAAACTGTAACAGAAGCTAATTTGAAAAAAAAGTATGAGATATGTATATTCCATAGCAAGAAGAGAGCAAAATCTATACAATCATGAAATAAATAAATACATGTAATAAACAATGTGCTCTGGAATCATCCATTCCTCTGTCGAATACAATTAAAAATGTAAGACAACCCTTCAATAATCCAATAAAGAATTTGCACCCCCTACCTATGTATCAGTTATTGGATGCGAATAAATAAAACACAGTTCTGGGCCTTGGAAAACCATTGATCTAATGAACCATAATGAGCATAGTGCTGAAAGTGCTGAGAAAACGTTATAAATAGGCAGCTCAGACGAGGGGCTCCCAACCAGTCTGGCCATGCTGAGAATGCTTCTTGAAGCTGAGCTGAGATCTTAAGGAAGAGCTGAGATTAGTTAAATAAAGAAAGACATAAAGGGAACAGAGCATGCAGAGAAGAGAAAGAGCATGAACAATCTGAAGAATTTCAAGTCATTTTCTAGAACACCGTGTGCATATAGAGAAGGAAAGCAACGAAATGGCAAGAAACCCAGATGGACTAAGATGCAGGATCACGAAGAGCCTTTGATTTTTCACAGAAACTTAGACAAAGAGGGTATTACTGGAAGTTTAAATATATATATATATATATATATATATATATAAAATTTTATTTTATCTTACACTCAGGGTGCACAAGTATTTGTCACATGTACATTTTATGGAGTGGTGGGGATTTGGCTTCAGGTGGTCCATTCCCCTGATAGTTCTCCTGAACATTATAGTCAGTAGGCACTTTTTGAATCCTAATTCCCTTTTCCTCCTTCCTTCCTTTCTTCCCTCCTTCCTTGTTGAAGTCTCACTCCCTTCCCCAGGCTCGAGTGCTGTGGTATACTTACGGTCACTCGAGCATCAACCTGCTGGGCTCCGACGATTCTTCTGTCTCAGTCTTCCAAGTAGCCAGAACTATATCACATCTGGCTAATTTTTTATTTATTGTAGAGCGAGCTACCACATCTGGTTAATTTTTTATTTATTGTAGAGACAAAGTCTCACTAAATTCCCCTGGCTGGTCTCGAACCCGGAGCTCATGTAATCCACTTGCTTCGGTCTCCCAAAGTGCTGTGATTACAGATAGCCACTGAGCCCGGCCCTTCTCTACCTTTCCACTTTTTGATGTCCCCAGTGTCTATTATTTCCATCTCTGTGGAATTTAGCTTCAGCATATAAGTGAGAACACGCCATGTGGTTTTCTGTTTACAGGGGAGTGACATAGTGGTATTTACATGTAAGAGAACATCATCCTAGAGACAGAATAAATAATTGATCTAAGAGATAAAAATCTGAATCTATTAGAATATGGAAAGAAATGAAAAAAATTGAAGACATCTGAATAAGAATTGGGATGACAAAGTAAATGTGATCTATTGACCAACTGGACAAGAAAAACAAGTAAAAACAAGACAATTAAGCCAACTCTCAATTTTTTTTTTGTCTGTTTTGTTTCTTGATTAGTGGAAAAGTTGTGGTACCATTCACATGAGTTTCCAAGTATCAGAGGCCGCAGTCTATGGCAGGGTGTGGAAAAGAGGTGGAGGGAAGAGGAATTCTGTTTGGGATATATGCACTTGCCTATATAATCACTGCTGTGACACAGAGGATGTAATCTGGGTTCAAGATTCTAATTTTGAAGTCATCAACGTATATGAAGTATTTCAAATAAGATTAAGTCACAAAAAAGGGAGAAAAGACAAGAAACTCTGGGGATATGATTATGTTGGGGACAAGAAGAGGGATACGTATTTAGGAAAAAAAAAATTAGAAAAATTGCCTCAAACAAAGGAGAAGAACAAGGAAAGAATAATGATGCAGATACTGAACAACAAGGTAAAACCAAAATAAAAGTTTCATGAAAAATATACATATATATGTGTATGCATCTATACAGTTGAAAAACATACATATATATGTGTATGCATCTATACAGTTGACCCTTGACCAACATGGGTTTGAACTGCATGCATCCATTTATATTTTCCTCCGCCTCTAGCACCCCTGAGACAGCAAGACCTCCTTCTCAGTCTACTCATTATGAAGATGTTGAGAATGAAGATGCTTGTGATGTTTCACTTCCACCTAAAGAATAGTAAATATATTTTGTCTTCCTTATGATTTCATTAATAACATTTTCTTTTCTCTAGTTTGCACTATATAAAAATACAATATATAATACATATGCAAACTATGTGTTAATCAAACTGTGATGTCAGTAAGGCTTCTGTTCAACAATAGGCTATTCGTAGTTAAAATTTGGGGGAGTTGTCTGAGCTTGGTGACTCAGCCTGTAATCCCAGCACTTTGGGAGGCCGAGGTGAGTGAATTGTCTGAGCCCGCGGGTTTGAGACCCACCCGGGCAACTTGGTGAGACCTCATCTCTGCAATAAATAAAAAAAAAAAATTAGCCAGGCGTGGTAGCGTGCACCTGTACTTCTGGCTACTTGGAAGGTTGAGGTGGAAGGTTTGCCGGAGCCCAGCAGGTGGAGGCTGCGGTGGCCGGAAGCATGCCACTGCATTCCAGTCTGGGCGACAGAGTGAGACTCCAACTCAAAAAAAAAGAGAAGATTTGGGGTAGTCAAAAGTTATACACAGATCCTTCACCGTACAAGGGATCGGTACCCCCCCACGTGTTGTTCAAGAGTCAATTGTAAATGTATACATGTATGTGTATCTGTGTATATACATATATGGGTTGAGTATTCCTTATCCCGCCAGAAGTGGCACCAGAAGTGTTTGGATTTCAGATTTTTTCAAAATTTGGAATATTTGCATATATGTAATGAGACATCTTGGGAATGAGACTGAAGTCTAAACACAAAATTCATTTGTTAAAATATTTCTTCCAATGCAGAAGACATAGATTCATGTTGCCCTGAATATATGCTCCCAAAATTTATTTATATTTAATATACACCTTATATACATAGCCCAAAGTTAATTTTATACAACAGTTTTAATTATTTTATGCATGAAACAAAATTATGACTGTGTTTTGTCTGCAACCTGTCAGATGAAGTCAGTTATAGAATTGTCCACTTGTGACATCAGTCAGCATTCAGAAAGGTTGGCATTTTAGTGGCATTTGAGATTACAGGTGCTCAGAATAGGTATGCTCAACCTGTTTATAAACACATATATTTATTTATGCATGCACATACATATATACACATATTTACATACACATATATGCATATAAAGCTTTATGTGTGCAGAAGATATATATATTACATTATACACATAAAAAAAAAGGTAAAGGATTTTACTTAATTGTTCACTCATGTATAATAAGCATCTAGACCAGAGTGTAGCACAAGAAAGCAATTAAAAATATTCATTGACAGAAAGATAGCAGTAGCAATAAACAAAAAAAATTACCTTCATACAGGTAATCACAAAAATGACAAAAATAATATTTCCAATTTCAAAGACACCTCAAGTAAACAAAGATCTCTGTCAGGTCAAAAGTAGAATGGGAATAAAACATTAATAAAAACATATCTGAATATTAAGAAAGTCACCTTAACTTTTTGTGAATATTTATTCATATATCAATCACTTATCTTCTATTTAAATCTGAGCAGTCTTGGTTCTTTTAATAATTATTTAGTTTTCTTCTTTAGTTTAAAAATTGTATGTCTCTGTCACAAACAGTGAAACTCTACAAATGATATTTCCCATCAGTAGTGGAAGGTAGAGAAGAAACAGAATTAATAGTTACTCCTTGGGTGTCCTGGATACATAAAGCCCCAAAGACAATATGTGAAAGAAAAAGGCATTGCAAACTAGAATGAATTTTGTCTGAGACTAATGTTCCCTGCCATCTTTAGTACAAGGAGAAGACCATCTAGTAAACATTTACAACCCGAGGGCCATATCTCAAAGGGTTTGAACTTTCCATTGCTGGCAGGATTTTTTAAAATGTGGATCTCCAAATTTCAAAAGAATTGACCTTTTATTTTAATACATGTGATAGTCACTCATTTATACAAAATAGTAAGTTGCTTAGGAGCAAATAATTAAATGCAGCCAGAAAAAAACCATAAGAGTATAGTGTTGTCACTTAACAATTGACTTCTCAGACACTGGTTGTTACTTATTAGAAAAATTCCTGTACAAAACAGCCAGGTGTGATAGTTCACACCTGTAATCCCAGCACTTTGGGAGGTGAAGGCGAGAGGATTGCCTGTGCCCCGGCTTTTAAGACCAGCCTGGGCAACTTGGTGAGACTACGTCTCTACAATAAATTGAAAAACTAGCTAGACATGGTAGCATGCACCTGTAGTTCCAGCTACTTGGAAGAATGAGGTAGAAGGATCACAGTTCGAGGCTGTAGTGGCCATGAGCATGCCACTGCACTCCAACCTTGGTGACAACGAAACTCCAACTCAAAAAAAAAAAAAAAAGATGGATTTCTAAATAAATGAACAGAAAGGATACGTTTCTCAAATTACCTGGAAACAGTTTTCTAGTGTTATTTACTAACTGTACAATGTCCAATAATAATACCATTCAAAGTGTTTTTCTTTTTCGTCATCTCTATGTGATTACTCACAAGTGGTGGAGACCCAGGAGAGCAAAGAAGCATGAAATTGAATACAAAATTAATTTAAGAGCTCATTCCTTTTCTGTCTTTTCTTAGATACGTCCTTTCTACTCCCCTAAGAGTGATAACTCTACATGAACATACTTTCTCAACTAATCAGTGTAGTTTCCTGAAAATAAAGTTTCAGATACAGTTCAATTAATGCTTAGTTTCAGAATGCATTATTGGTATTTGAATATGTGGTAGAAATATCCATACTGAGAGTGCTGAATTATATAATATTGGCTATTATGGTGAGAAATGTATTAGTGACCTCACTTTTCTCAAACCTAATTTCTATACTGAAAGTTAGAGAGCTGAATTACCAAAAAGTCTGTAAAGACCTTTCTAACTCCAAAGTTTTTGACTTCGGTATAGTTGAGTAACTAACTGAATAGACTTTATTTTTATTTTTATTTTTTTGTGGATTTGTGATTTGATCTTTACAAATCTCACCCATCCCTCCCCCCCCCAAAAAAAATCTATTGATGTTTTAGGAGATATCATAGATTAATGGGATACCTTGACAAGTCATCATATTCCCAAGCTCCATGGTGATAAATAGCATCATCTAAGATTAAATCCTTTATGTTTAGTGTTCTTCCCTTCTATACTCTTCAAATGCAATTCTTAGAACTCTGTTAAGATTTACATTGATTAGGTCACTCTCTTTACCAGGAAGAAGGACAGGAAAAATAAATAGGAGAGGAATATTCTGGTAGAAATGAATAAAGGAGATCAAAATGCATGACTTCAGTGATAGAGTCTATTATTTTTCCCTATTTTTTCCTGAAGCTATGTGTAGTGACAATATAAATGTCCTGGTTTCCGATTGTATTCTCTTTACAAAACTCCTAAAGTATATTTTTAAACAACAGTGCAGCTACATGAAATCAACATTTTGAACAAGGAATGCAGAGTTGATATTGAGGAAAGAGCTTGTCTGTACACCACCAAGCATGTCTGTGTTTCCACAGAGTCAAAGGTTTATTGTTCCGGGAGAAATAAGAACATGAGTAACCCAGCACCTTACACTACTACAATAGAGTATGTAAAGTGCTGTGCTCCTTGTTTATGTTTTCTCTCATTCCAGCGGCACCATTATTCTACTAAGTAGGTATATTGCCTCCTCCTTTTTTTAAACAGAGAAGACAACTGGGACTTAAAAAGTGTAAATTAACATGCCCAAGGGGAGAGCCAAAATTTGTAACAAAACAAAACACAAGACTGTATCCATTGTTTCTTGTCTCAAGAGACAAGAATGCCATGCTAAAGCAACAGAGAAAAGAAAGGAAAATATAAGAAGAATGAGAAAGACCGAATGAGTGGCAGGAAGTGGAAAAGAGAGGTGACAGACACAGTGGTAGCAGGAAGAGCTGAGAGGTAGGAGAGCAATGCGCCGAAGAGAGAGAGCGCCAGTCACCCTGACATGTTGGCTACTCTGGTTCTCAATTTTTCTGCCTGCTTAGATTCAAACGATGTAAATATACTGTTAAAACACATGCTGCCTGTGCATGAGAGCTTCAACTTCAGAAGGAGAGATTACTGGCTGTGCAGCATGATTTTCACTCAGGTCTCCAGGCAGCCCTGGGCAAGCCTTCTCTCTACCCTTTGCAAACTATTTCTTGTATAGATTCACTTCTTTCCCAACTACGAACTAGTGTGCAAAATTACAGCATTAGAACTCCAGCTTAACACTTTTGTGCCTAAGAAAATTCAGATTCTCCAGTAAAGGCTATTTTTAAAAAATCATAAATGTCTATGTAAAATACATCTTTTTTATATTTCTGTTATTTTTAACTTTATAAAATGCCTTATATAGTGCAACATATTTTATGTTCTCATGATTCATAGCATGGTATGATGAAGATTCTGAGACCAGGACCTGATTAAAGAGATACATGTGTTGCCCTCCAAGAACAGGCAAAATGGTGGCAACAGAATTACATGGCTGGGAATACACAAGCTAGGTTCTTGGTCCTGCACATCCATTAATAAAAAGTAAGCATTCAGCCAAATACTATTTTTTCACTTAAAATAGAATTTCTTCAAATATAAATATTTTAAACAAAAAGGAAAACAAGGCTCTTTCTCTTATAAAGATTCCTATTTCAGTTGCATGCAAATATTAGTTGTGTTTATGTAAAACAGTTTTACTGAAACAGGAATGCTCAACAAATCTGCAAGTATAAATATTAAAAAAAAAGAAGAAAACTTATTTTACATAGACCTCAATTAAATTACAATATTAAGAAGGCTGCAGCAGGAGTCCATTAAAGATTTAGTTACCTTCTGTGGTGAACATTAAGAAGCTATTACTCAAATTCTATTTAAACTGTTAAAAGGAATTAAAATGTATAAGAAAAACCATTACATATCACGAGCTAATTTTCTAAGGAAAGCTTAGCAGTTGATAGATTACTTAAGCCTCTCCAAGGTTTTAGTTTCATACTCAATAATTCAGAGATGGAAGCAGGGTTATGTTGATTCATAATTTGCTCCCTTCTGTCTCTCAGTGGAATGATGTTATGATGGAGAATCCACCTTCATTTCCCATTCTATATCTTAAATTATGCTCTCCAAGTTGAACTCAACAATTAGCAGTAGGAAGGTGACATTGTGTTCTCCCTGGGTCACAGTCTCTCACCATTGTGTTCTCCAATTCCCAGTTCATAATTTGAACTCTACCATATGGCCTCTTCCTGCTTCGAAGCTATTTCCGAGGACAGAGAAATTAATTTTTGTGTAATAGTTTAGAACAATTGTCCTCTCCTTCCAGAAAATAAATTAGTTTGAGAAATACAGGGTTCTTTTTCTTTTCCTTTTTATTTCTGAAGAACACTTTCTTTAAAAAGTTCTCAATACTTGTTTTCATCACCTTGAATAGTCTTTCTATTCAGCAGAAGAAAAATGTATTTTCTTTCTTCTTGATGTGCTGTCACCATCTTTTAAAATAAAAAACTCATCAAGGAGTAGCTAGATAACTCTAAAATCAAACTATATAAAATAAATATGAGATATATTATTTGAAACAGAAATTTTCCTCAATTTGTCTTCTGTGTTTTCATTTGTAAGAATTCCTCTTGTCAGGCGTGGTGGCTCAAGTCTAAATCCCAGCACTTTGGAAGGCCAAGGTAAGGGGATTACCTGAGCACACGGGTTGGAGAACAGTCTGGGCAACTTGGTGAGACCTCTTCTCTACAATTAAAAAAAAAATTAGCTGGGCATGGTAGCATGTGCCTGTGGTTTTGGCTACTTGGAAGACTGAGGCAGAAGGATCACTGGAGCCCAGTGCAATGATGCCAGGGTGGCCGTGAGTGTGCCACTGCACTCCAGCCTCTGCGACAGGGTGAGACTCTGACAAAAAGGAAAAAAAAAGAATTCCTTTCACACTTACAACAGGTTAGCAATTATTTATTGAATATTATCTATTATGTTATCTATTATCTATATATCTATTATCTTCACTGATAAAGTAATCTAGCAATGTGTATCTTATGGACCTTAATGTGTGAAAAGTATGGGCTTAAATGTAAGTGTTTAAACTATAGAATGACTTCCTCCCTTGGGATCATTGTTTTTTCCAGTAGATAAAACACAAGAAGCAAAATAATAATGGTTACAGTTCAATAATAAGAAAAAACAAATGGGATATAATGGAAATCTTACTTCCTAACAACATCCCCAATTCATTTTGTTAAGTAACATCTTGAATTCCCTTTGGAGAAGTACTTGTCTCCAAGTCTCAGTCATATGAAATCAGCCTCACCTTCTGGGCAGGGACTGGTATATGACTATCTAAACCCAAGCAGCATCATCTGCCATTCTAATGATATACATGGTATCCAAATTGTGGGTCATGAGATATTGTATGTTTTCAAGAGAACTTCAGTTATACTTGACATTGGTAGGACATCGCAAACCACACTGGATTTTGTTATGCTCCAAATGACATCACATATTTGTGAAGCTGGTTTCCCAGTGAATGTCATGATGAAAATAGCAATTTCTGAGTGAAAAGTTAATGTGGAACATAAAATAAGGATGGAGTTGTCCAATCTAGTTCCAAGATTTGAGAAATTGTGCAATGTCCCACACATCCCATTAGTAAGTCATTGCGGTTATTTTAAAATATTTTCTTTTAATATATTACATTACTTTTTTGAACAACTACTATGTGGTTAGAACATGCCCATAAAGTCATTTTGACCTAAGTACTTAATAAACAGAACTGTTGTATTTATCTTTTGACCTGTGGTAACATGAAAAAAACAAAACAAAACCGTTGTGTGTATCTTTTGACTTGGGGTAACATTAAAAAAAAAACAAACAAAAAAAACTATTGAGACACCACGTTGTTGTGAATGAGAGTTTGGGATTCTGTGAATGGCAGTGATTGATCCAGGGTTGGGCATAAGATTCAAATACAGGCAAAGAGTTCTAAATGGACCTAAAATAGACAGACCAAGAGAAATAAAGAGATAAATTGGTGTCTTGGTGACATTTGAGCAACTGAAACAAGACTCATCTGAATTCAGTCTTGTCTCTGGACTTTTAAGCTGTATGAGGCAATCAATTATCTTCAGTGCCTAACCAGCTTTAGGTGTTCTATCACTTGTAACTAAAATAATTTAGAGTTTAACACTGAAAGAAAAATGTCTATCAAGTCCTGCTTTTTTCACTTAATATAAATAATTCAAACATAGAAGAACCTTTTTAAAGGTACTATGTCGAGAAGCAATGGGGCTTATATTCTTCCCTCATTTGGCAGCTTGGCAGAGATTGACACGGAGTAAGTCCGTGGGACAAAGCCATTGGCTAATGTCCATATCCTAACATAGAGAATGTTCCCAGGGCCTTTGCATACACTACCTCCCATGGTTTCTGTGCCCACAGATAATTTGAAATAAGTCTTGTTACTTAGAGCAGCTGAGTGTTACTTAGCCAGTCTTAGGTTGACCTATACATGTTTTGTAAGGTAAAGTGATAGAGCTCATTGTCTCTCTTGGAGTACTTTCATTTGCAAGTCCAGCATGTTGGGTGAGGCAGGTCCTACCCTACTATACCTTTGGCCTTGATGCATACTGAGTGTCTGTACTTTACTGACTTAGGCTGTGGCATACAAATGGGATAGCTAACTGTGTTTTCTCTATTATTTCTCTACCTATATATTTTTCCTCAGTAGTGTGCATTTATGATATTTGTTTATCTAGAAGCACAAAAATACCTGTCTTAAACAGTTTCAGTATGGATTTGTTGTGTGTCTAGGTGCTACTTTATATTTTATTTTTAACATATCTGATAATGCACTGATCTGGTTTTATTTTGGCATCATGAAATACAATATGTGTTCAATTATTCAGTAAGTAATTGTTGGAATATTTATATATGTGTATATGCATATTTATACACACATATATACATATTCACATCATGTAAATGACTTTTACATGACGAAGTCAATGACTGTAACTTCTACAAACAGTTTTAAGTACAGTTTTAAAATGTCGTTTTCAAGATAAAATATCATGTCAGACAAGGAAATATTAGAGGAGTATTAAGGGCTAAAATACGTGTTGCTGATTAGTGTGACAGAGTTAAGAGAGGTTAGGAGATGAATATGAGCTGTAACAGCTATAGCAGTTATAGAAGACTTAATCTTAGTGGTGCTTTACAAATGTGAACTGAATATTAATCATTCAATCTGAGTTAGTTATTATGAGTGGCCTACTGTGTGACATAGGTCATCACAGTTAGAATATAGAGCATAATTCAATAATTGACAGCTTGGTAGTCCACATAATAATGGTAATAATAATAGATTTGTTTCTATTGATGAGGAAGTTAACCTTCAAGAGTGAAATACACAGTCTTTTGTAGAAAATTAAGTTTTGAAGGACTTAAAGAGTTGTTTGCGTACTATAAAATGAAGTAAAGTTCTTAGAATTTAAGGCAAAACTTCTATTCTGAATATTCTAATCAATGAGTTTCTTTTTGGCTACCATATTGCCTAACTTTATAAGAAACCACTAACATGAAACACAGTGAGATACCCTTGCTTCTTGACCTCGCTATTGATTGTTTTCCTGCCCAGAATTTTTACATATAGCATCTTCACTAGTAACATTTTAAAGATAAGTCTTTATTTCTAAAGTGTTTGTTGATTTTTAGAATATTGCTTTATAATTATTAGGTAACAAAATTCAATCTTGGAAGAAATATATAGAAGGCACAACATCCGCTGAAGATAAACCTCATCTGATTCTATTATTAAGAAGAGTTCTGATTATCCATATTTTTTCATGTGTAAATCTGGACAAGATGTGTTGTGATTTTTCTCCTATTTTACTTTGATGTCTTTACGAATGGCCATAAACTAAGATAAACACTATAGAAGAGCTCTGTCCAGGGGCAAAGTTAGATTAGGGTATGTTGGTCAGGTAAGACACAATGAATGTAACAAAATACATTTATTACTTACAGATCCAAGAGAGAAGAGGTATGCCCACCAGGAGTACCAAAAGATCTAGAAGAGGCAGGGAACTGAACCAGGTGGGGAGTGAAAGAGGACTTGTGGGACTAAGTCTTTATTAAGCTGCATGGGCATTATCCCTTAGACTTTCCTCCAGGACTTGTGGACTACTTCAAAGAAAACACATGTAAAGGGGAGAAATTATTTACATGACTCTGGTGTTAATTATTAGGTATAATAATGGTCAACAGCTGTGGGATATGTTGGGTTTGAGGTTTGTGGAATGAGGAACAATTGGGCTATAATACAAACAACCGCACAGGGATGGAAAGTTTTAACTAGACCAAAGGTGATGGAACACTGGGTTTCACACAACATACATCAGGCCTAAAATTGGATACTGAGGTAGCAGTTATATTAAACAATTTTGGGACAAGATGGTGAAGGCAAGACTACATAGAGAGAAACAATATTTTCTGATGCTCAGGAAAGTATTGAGGGAAGTAGTCCCTGAATCATTATTACTATCTTAAGAAATCAGAATTAAAAAGCTATCATGTAGAATAAATAATAAGTTTGTTCCACACATGATATTAGGACATAACCTAAAGAAAAAAAAAATGTGGGGACATTTACAGTTCCATTTGGGACAAAGTTCACCAACTAGAGCTTTAGTCACATAATGGACAGCCTAGCAATGAAATAAGAAGTTCTTCATCCAAAGTGTCCAAGCCAAGACTGGACTATATTGTTCATCACAGATGTTTTAGGATGTGTGTATTAAGTTAGGAGAAAAGCTGAGAAAATGGTCATTAAGTTTCCTAATTTTATGACAACTCTGATATTCCAATTTCCTGTTTAATAATACCAATGATAAATTATATAACAGCATTCTTATAAATTATAATCTCCAAGTCATTGGTGAGCCTTTGCTGTACACCTTCTTCATTTTGGTTAACAAAGAAGAAATCATTTCTTCATGCGTGTTATGTATATTCCATGTCCACATAGTTGAACATTATTCAATGAATATTTATTGATTAGTTAATGTAGTGGGTTAAGAGTGTCCACAGTCCTATGTTGCTGCCTACTACATAACAAGCACTCATTTAATATATCTTTAAAGGAACGAATGTGGGAAATTAAAAATAATGCTTGTTATATCTGTCATTTGCTGGCCATAAGATCTTGAGCAAATTATGTAACATCTTTAAGCCAGCTTTGGTATCCCCAATTTCTTTAAAATTAGGTTTTCAAAGCTGAATCTAGTCTGTTTTCCTCCCCCACAAAACCAGCATAATATTACCTGTTATTGTCTTAAGATATTGAGTACGGGCATGCAAATTAAGGGTAATTATGAGAGATTTCACTGAAGAAGAAAAGACAGGATAGATAATTGAATGGCCCACTGAGTTAAATCGTTTCTCAAAGTGAATGAGCTGTCAAGGAAATGATGGATTTACTTTGCCAGTTGTTCAAAAATTATGTACAGAAAAATTTGGATGTTCATTATTTAGGTTGTAAACCATAGAGTACATATTTTAAGACAAATTTTAACTTGCCTCTCAACTTTCAAACTTACTAATATTAATTTGTTTGTGGAAAAGATACCCCTTAAAGTAAGGCAGTGGTTCTCAGCACTGGCTACACAGTGGAATACGCCATGGCATTTTAGAAACTTCTAATACCTGATCCCCAACCCTAGAGATTCTGGCATAAGTGGTCTAGGGTTCCCAAAATTTGACAGCTCTTTAGATAATTCTCATGTATAGTCACTGCTAAGAATCACAGAGGAAGTGATAGGCCTTTTTTTTCAATCATCTGCACTATTTAGGATACTGATTGATTGCCTGTTGGACTGATTAAAGTCAAAATCTAATAGGACTGAATTCTATGGACATTAGACCTAAAAGTGTGATTCCTAGACCACTTTCATATGTTGGGAGCTTGTCTGAAATATAACTTTTTAGAGCAACACTGGGTTTACTGAATCAAAAAATCTGGGATTAGGGCCCAACAAACTGTGTTTTGCTCTGTAATTCTAACACACTCTCACTTGTCAATCACTGACATAGGACATATGAATTTTACAGCATTCCCACAAAGCCTGTTGTCACCAGCCACATTTAATTAATGTTCTTGTGTTAGTGGAGTTGACAGTGCTAAAAAAAAACAGAAGTGAATCAGTGGGAGATTATAAAGAATTCTTCCTCCCAATTAAGATAAAGAACAGTCTTGTGAGAGCAGGAAAGAATACTTCATGTAGAACAAATGATGGCCCAATTTTGGCAATATAAAATAGAAATTTTTTAAAGCTAATTCGAATTTTGAAGGTGTTAAACTTAAGGCAGGAGATTCAATTAATAAGTGCCCTTTGGCAAAATAGAACTAAGTACATTCAAGCAAAATGAGGCAAAAGCATATAAGATGAATTTCAAACTAATGATTCTATAGTGAGGAATTTTTGATTTGTCTCGAGATGTTCAAATACAAAAGAAAAATAACCATTTAAATATGTGGATCAACTCATTTAATTGGGTAAATATTAAGAATAAAAAAGTTGGTGATATCTTCCCAAAGACTGCTACAAAGTCATATTCATATTATCTGAAAGGATAGCGTAACTCCAGGAGAAGAGAGGGTTTTCTTTGTTCTTTTTCTGCAAGCACAAAATAAATATTGACTTTATTGTCATCTCGAATGGTACTGCAGACCAGTTCCCAAGAGCGTAAGACCTAGAACCTGGAGAAGAATCATGCTATTCTCAATGTCAGTAATAGGGACTGAGACAGATTAGAGCAGTATTAGAGCTTAGGGAAGGCAATTTAATAGAGAGTTAAGGGGCTGAATCTTTTCTTCACCGTTTAGTACATAATTGATTGTGTTCACAGACCACATATCTGTGAGCAGGTATATATTTTTATTTGTTCTATAAATATTGGGCAATATGAGTGTGTTGGGATTGAAGTACATTTGTTTATTTTTAATCATTAAATATTTTTTAACAAGGACTGGTAACAAGATTTGCATTACTTTAAGGTATACATTGGTAACTTGAATGTTTTAACTAGATAGGAGTGGAAGGAGGGAATCAACCAGCTTCTCATGTCAAATATCTGAAAACCATAATCAACACCTACCCAGTTCAAGGTCATCTTCTGACAATTGCTTTATCTATGGGTTATACTGTGAGATGGCTTTTCAAGAAATAAAAAGATTGGGTTCTGGGTTTTACCAAGCTGGAAGTTCGGATTTGCCGACCCCCACTGAGGTGATAGCACCACAGAAAAAGATATGCCAGAATATGAATTTAGAGTCCATAAATCTCAAGTGATCTAACACAGAAACAAAGATATGTTCTTATTCATAATCAGACCCTGAACATTTACCATAATACTATAAGAAAAGGATAGGCAGTAGCGGGATACTGCTGGGGTGGGGTGGGGAGGACACAACATCAGTAAGGGTACCTGATCTCAAACCAGGCAAAGCGGGGGGAGGGGGGTACTAAAAGGAGGTTCAAACTCTACCTGTCAATGTCCATTTGTATACCTAATCCTGAATTGTACCTCACACCATTTATATATATATATATATAAAGTTTCTCAAGCAAAAATTATTGGAAAGAATATTCCAGGTAGAGGATGCAGTCTGAAGAAATCAGTAAAACTGCCAATTTGAGAGGACATATGTGATCTGATTTATCTAGAATGTGTGTTGCATGAGGTTAACAATATATGCAGAGTATATCATAATTGCATGGGGGAGGTAAATGAGTCTCAGACTTAAATTTAGTCTTTCTAACTTCCACATTCACCATATTGGTAGTCATCCCCAGCAACCTGAATAACCAATTCTTCAGGTAGCCAACTCTACCTGAAACCTAAATGTCTCACTTGTCTTCACAGAACTTTAATTTTGTATTTATATTTTTAAAATCACATATTGGAAAATATAGTATTTGATTTTTTTCCTGTTTATTGTACTGCAAGAAGACCTAAAAATGTTATCAAATCAATGAGTGACTGATATCTAGACAGTATAATACATTTGGGGAGTGCTTCCTATGTTAAATTTCATGCTAATAGGTTTATGCATTGCCATCTGCCTGTTTATCTGAGATGCCATGGTAAAACATGTAAAGGCCACAGAGAAAAATTCTGTCATAAATTAAATTATATCTATGCATGTTGATAATTACAGTAACAGATGGGCTTGGATATGAGGTACACTGGGACTTCAAAAGCAGGTCTTTTAAAGATAAAGAAGTGACTGAGACTCACCAGGTCATTTCCAGGGACAGATGGGGATGCCCAGCTACTCAATCAGTCCTCAAAATTTGCACTGAATTAGGATCAACATTAGTACACCAGGGTCTAATGTGAGAGTCATAGAAAGAATAGATAACAATTCTCATGGTCAAGTGGTGTGTTGAGTTAACAGCTGAGCTATAACCAGTTCAACCAGGTGTGAAACACAGAGTTCAGCCTCTTGGGAATGAGAGCCAGTAAGAGTGAGCCATGAGTCATGAACTCCTGTCAATCAGACTGAAGTTCACAGAAATACTCAGGTCCCCAAAAAGCAAATGAAAGTTCATTTAGTAAGTGAGGCAGGTAGGTGTTTTGAACTTCACATTAGGCAAAAATTCCCTACCTATGCTGTGGTCACATAGGTCAGTGGTAAGATGGGTGTACGTCAGTGTATATGGAGACTCCTAAAAATTAATCCGCCTTGGTAAGGCTTGTTGGAGGACTGGGAAGTGTTAAGCCTGTGTTGAATTCACGAGATTTCCTTGCTAGGAAGAAATGAAGAAAGTGATATAGACTCAGGCTCCATGACAGATAATTATGGCTCTTTACAATGGATAGGTAAAACAGTAAACTGAGTGGCATGGCATAAATAGAAAAGAACTTCCCCCTAAAAAGACCAAGAATGTCAATATGTATGTCTTTTTGAAGACAGCCAAACTGATGAACACAGAATTTTTAATTCTCTTTCTGTGCTTCTCTCATTTGAAGACAGGGCCCAGATGTCTGGTTATTTCACATGAAAGATCAGTATTTCTGAATTTCTTTCAGGATATACAAGAGTGCTGAGCATTCAGTGGAAACACCAATTGCTCTATTAATGATAACAATAGCAGAAAGGGTTGACTAACTAAATTATTATTGTACACAGAGATTTCATGTGGATTTTTAATTTATAAAACTTTTCTCAATTAGTCAGGGGCATAATGTGGAAAAAAGATGAAATTGAAAAGAAAATCTCATTATTGGTGTGGGTACCTCAAGTGTTGATACCAGGTTCAACATCTCCCGCGATGATCTAGGCTTTTCAAGTAAAAGGGAGACAGACACGGCAACCAGCAGGCAAGAGTAAGAGATTAATAGAAAAGTCTCATTCAGTGTTTTCTGGTTCAGGAAGTTATTGAAAGTGCTGATGATTCAGTTTAGCAGTATCATTTTTATATAGTTTTTCTCCATTTCTTTAAACAGTCTTGTTATTTAACTTATGAATAGAATTGCTAGTTCCTCAGGACAATTTTTTAACTAGACTATATTATGTTTGTTTCTTTTCTGTAGACCCAGTACCTGATTCAATTTGTTTGCCTTCTGTCTACCAACACATAGATAACAATGATTTATTTCTGCTTCTCTCTAATTTATTTGGATTTATTCTTGAAATACACATGTTTTGGTGAGCATCGGAAAGTCATTAGTTAAAAAATTCTGTCATATGACCTTGAGACTAGGATGGAAGTATTCCACAGTCATATTGAAAGCTTTTGCACCAGGAGAGGACTGCCCTTGACGCTGGTAGAAACAGGACTGAGGAAGTCGGGCAGGTTCTATTGAATATTCTAGAAGTTAAAGAAAAAATAGAAGAATCAATTTTCTGGAATTTCAAAGAAAGCACATTTGTCTTACAAATTTAGTTGGGAAGATATTTGCTTTACTGCTTTATAAGAGGTCCAGAAAAACTGTTTGTTAATGTCACTCAGATAATTTTTCCGTAAACCTTGGAAACCAAGAAAGGCATAGTGGAAAGATTTCCTTCTCATATATAAAAGCACTAGAAAAATAAAGAAAAGAATCAGGGATGTTTAGATATTGGCATATTTTATAGGGGAATAATGGTACGAGTAAACTATGATAACTTGGATTAAGGGTCTTCTGAGTTTGCCATACTTTTTCAAAATGTTCTTTTGAATGATGAAACCTAAAAAAAGTACACATACACACCCTTGAAATACAATTGTCAGCAGAAGGAAGAGTCTACCAAACTTAGTATTCTTGTCTGAAAATGTTCAGTTTTAATGGAAAGTTTATCTCACTGGCATATTAACTTGATAAATTCTATGATACCTGCCCAGAGAATGATAACAGCATATCAATATTATTCTATGTTACCTGAATTGAGGTTTCTGCTCAATTCATTGGTTGAAATCTTTCATCTTTTGATGTACCTCTCCCTAAAAGAGAGGGAACAGAAAAAATCAGGAAGCATGTTAACCCCTGTCTTTGTGGAGATGTAAAGAGTCTAAATATTAGTAGATTATTTTGTATGTATTTTATGGTCCCCAGCATTATTCCCTATTTAATCATAGGTATCATTGAAAATATAAAGTATCAGAAGATTTGTCCTTAGTTCTCAGAAGTTTCATAATCTTATTAGGAGAGTTAGATGAGCCCACCAAAGAAAGTTAAATAACAATTAAAAATGATGCTTCCTCAGGAGGCTGAGGCACTGGTGCTGACCAGCATAGATTTAAGTTCAGGCAGTTTGAATGTTGGGTTGTAGAGTACAGTGCATGGTGCATAATGAGCAATAAAAGACATTAGCAAAAAAAAAAAAAAAATCTATAAATGAAGAACCTATGAGAATTAGATCACATTTGGTGGACTAACAAAATATGGAATTTGAGAGGATCAAGTGACTTTACTAAGATCACTTAGATTCCAGAGCAGCATAGGCATGCCTATGCAAGCACTGTGATGCCCTTCTTTCCATATCTGTTTAATGTATTATCACCTGATGCCAAAAGTCACTCTACTTGAGTCCAAATTGTTGAAGTCTTTATGAATGGTGTTTAAAGCTTTTGCTGTTAGCTATTGAACCCCATGCTCTTTCTCAGAGCATTACCAGATTCCATGCAATTCTTTCTTTAAGTCTCTTTTGGCCTGCAACCTGCCCCTACACTCAATTTGTGAAAATAAATACCCTTTTCATATCAATAGATGCAAAAACATTCTGGCACTGTCAATGTCTTCTTGAGAGAGAGAGCAACAATCTCTTTACCACCATTTGACAACTACTCTTTTTTTTTAGCATATTTTTTATTTTAAAATTGTGGGGTACAGTTAAGGGTTAGGTATACAAATATGCATTATGCAGGTACCCTTGTTGATGAGGTGTGTCCCCTGTCCCCAGACAGATATTGACTACCGTTAATCCCACCTTCCTTCCCCTTCCTGCCCCCCCATAGTTTTCCACCACTGTCAGTTCTTTTCTTATAGTATTATTATAGTTATTCAAGGTCCACTTATGAGTGAGGACATGTGATACTCAGATCTTTGTTTCTGTGAGAGATAACTACCCCTTTAATTGATATATTTCACGTTCAAAAGGGAGAATGAAAGAGGGTGATTTTACATAGCTTGCTCTTGATGATCTAGAATTCAAGACAAAATCCAGTTAGGATAGTGCTGTGACATTTTTGTCTTGTGTTCCTCCAGAAATCAAACTCAAAAAAGACAGAAAACACTTACTTGTCTTTTAAAAATATATTCAAATTACACTAATTTTATGATTCGGCTACAATAGCCATCTATGGTACCATATTTATCAAATGTTTGCATATCATCTTCCTTTTGTGGCCTTTCATATAATTAATAACTTTGAAGCAAGCCAGAAAATTGTATACTATACACAATAGGAAACAAACAAACAAAAGATTCCGTATGTTTCTTTCAGGTGAATTCTATAACTACTTATATCTATAACTTATATCTAAAATGCTGACTAGTCTTTGTGAACTTTTTTAAAATGAGAGAGCTAAGATTTATAAAATGATATGTAGCTAAATCATCTAAGGAAAACCGTGAGATTGCAGCTGAATGGTGACTTTTAGAAGGTGTAATTCTATGACATTTTCCCCCCGTTCTACTTGCAGGTTGGGTCAAATGAATAAATGAATTTATTCCATTTTCTTGTTCTCATTACAGGTTTTGTCAGGGAAAGTGAATTATCACAGAATTTTATTGTGTGATACATTTGGTGAATTATAGCAGTGAGCAGACATGGTTAACCTCACTTATAATTGTATATCTTGAGTGACTATTCTGCCCTTTTCAAGTGCTTCTGGAATAAAAATTTACCTCTTAATTTCTTATAAATTCCAAGATGGTAATGCTTAAATAAAATTGTTAAAAGGGTAGAGAGTATTTCCCTGATGAAGAAAAGTTTCTATGCAATAATCTAACCTCAAACAAAAGCAAACACCCATGAGAACTTGTTATCTGAAAAACATAAAAACTACTTTGAAATCCCATAAAATAACATTTGATGTAGACAGTTCTTAGCTGTGCAAAATATTTTGCTGAAGTTTAGAAATGAAAACACTTGTAATATGTAATTGTGATGACTGACCTATTTCCTACCTGGTTTAAATGGTTGTTGACTATTGACTGTTTCAAAATTTCATTGTAAAACTTATTAAAATAAATCAATTTTTTTGTCTACTGCAGTCAAAGAGAATATCACTTTTATAGGTTCCTAGTAGCATCTCAAAAGGGGAGGCCAAAGGAAAGTAATTAGAGGATTTCAGGGCTAGATTGTGTAATTTGAGGTGGTCTTCTAGAAGAATAAACAGTTGAGATTGCTCAGAATTTATTATGACTTACTAGTATTGAATTGAAGGATAGAACAAGGTGAAGATCTTAATATAAATTTTGATGAGCAAGCTGTTAGCTTTGATATAAAGCTGATTTAAATGAGTCACATGTATATCTTCCAAAAGCAAATATTTCCCCAAACAAGTAATTTAGTTATTTTTCTTTTTGTTCGTTTTGTTCGGATGTATGTCTGGTCTCATGGACAGTAGAGAATATGACAAGAAAGACAGTTATGTTTGTTTGAGTTCCAAATGCCAATTTGAATTCACATTACTATTGGGACCCTGAAGGAAATACAGAGATACACATCCTGGCAAGGCAGGTGGCTTAACCGAGCCTCCAGACACAGGAATATTATTGCCCCCTATTAACTGGGAAGAGAAGGTGGAATTTGGCCTCTCGTTTGCCTTCATTCATAATTGCGTAAGATCTTTCCCTTGCCAGTTACTTAATATATGCTTATATTTTACAGAGATAACCTAAAAAAGCGTGAAACTCCATACTATCAGTAAAAATTATTGAATAAGAGCACAAGACTTTAATGGCCTAAATAAGAGATAAAGATCTATAAGCTTGAACCCTTAGATTCCCAGAAATTTACTTAGAAGCAGAATTAAAATGATCATAATAGCTTAAAATCTGAGAAAATAAGCCAAAGATATCCTTACAATTCTAAGCAAGGAGCTGTAAATATATAATATGAAGAATATATCACTCTCTCTCAATTAAGCAAAAGTTATACTATCTTATTCTCTGACCTATTAATTGGAGAATTGGGATCCTTATTAACTAAGAAATCTACAAAGGCATAAATACTGCAACCAGTTTTTACTAAAGTCTGGGCTATAGAACATGGGAAACCAAAGTGTGCAAGACATAGTCTTTGCTTTCAGGAATTTACAATGCAATGCTGGAGACAAAGCAAATGTTTAGAAAAGAATTTTTAAGTCATATAACGAATGACTTATTTTAGGATACAGATAAAGGAGCAAACAATGTAATAATCTCCCAGTAATGCGAAATAAGGTAGAGAAGGCATAGGTTGCTTCCTTTGAATCTAGCTTAAGTATAACTTATAAGTTGAAAATAAATGTCCTTTCCAAAAAATGAATTTTGACCTTTGATCAAAGTATAAACCCAGATTTTTTTTTTTTTTTAATAATTAATCAGTATTTTTATTATAGTTTTGTGGGGTACAGTTAAGGGTTAGGTGTACAATTACGTTTCATTCAGACACCCTGTTGATAAGAGGTGTTTTCCCAGCCCCAGACAGAAATTTGCTGTTAATCCCCTCCCCCTCCCCCCCATAGTTTCCCAGTACCGTCAGTCATTTTGTTATAGTATTACATTTAAACCCAGATTTTTTATAAGCATTTATTGCAACCTATTTTTAAACACAGAGTTCAGACATTTAGAAAGAAATATTTAAGTTTTGTTTTTACAGAACTTAAAATAGCTGGTAACCTCATACAACCAGTTAAAATTATTGAACAGATACACAGGAAGGTGGTAGCAGATGATGAAGATCACTGAATGAGAGATATAGATCTAGAAGCCTGCACCCTCAGATTTCCAGAAATTCTACTATAAAAGCAGAATTAAAATTATAAATATAACTTTAAGTGTGAGAAAATAAACCAAAAATATAAAGTTACAGATGAGAAAAGGAATATCATAATACATGTAACTTGTACACATATAGGAGTCTATGTGTCCTGTTTTCAAGTGCTTTTAACATGAAAAGTTAGAAAATAAATACTCATGACAAAATAATAGGAATTCAAAAAGGAAGATTTTACTAATTTATTCTAAATGGCAGATTCTTTGCTATTTCAGCATAGTTTGAGTTTATGCTAGTGACTGAGATGGGATTCCGACTTGTACACAGAGTTTGAGAAAGTAAGGTAGATTGTTACTTGTAGAAAGCAGTCCCAATTGTGACAACCCAACATCAACTTAAATGTCCCAAATGGCTTAGTGAATAGATCTAATTTTGGTCATTTTATATCAAAGGAAAACATATAACTAACTTTAAGCATACATACATATAGGTATCACAAATTTATTTCAAGTTATTACAGAATCCTTAAAAGAAAGTCCAAATGAGAATTGTTAAGTTCACTTAATTTTATGGACAGGTAAATTATAAATTTTAAAAGCAGAGGCAACATGGTTATAGAGGTCATGTGATCATAAAAGATGGCAAATCTGTGAAAAGGAGAGTCTATTTGGAAATAGACTTCCACACTGTGTGTCTCAAAAACATCTCTGAGTAACATGAGAAAGAAGTACCAGAAAGACCCCATTACTTCAGCCTAATCTCAAACCACATGTTAAAACATATCAGTTCAACTCGTCAGGGCCTTATGAATATTTTATCATGTAGCCTGGTTCACTGGGGCATTTATCTGTGATCCTCTATATGTTAAATTAATTATTACCTTTCTTACTACCTTCAATTTCTATCAAAACTGACCTTTCCTAAGTTTTAGAGCCATGCTCTGGATTTTAAAGCCACAGTAAGAGACCTTATTAATGAATTCATCTAAATGTATTAAACCAAAAATGAGAGAGAACTGTGTCCTAATCTGCTACCTTTTTATTGTGTTAAGCTACACTTTGTATTTTAATATAGCTGTCTTCAGGACTTAATGACTTAATTTAGAGTATAGAATTAACTGGTGGCGTCTTGAAGGTAGTAGCAGATGATGATGAGCACTGTTATATTTCTGTGGTATACGTCGAAATGGAAATCAGATTCACTTCCTTGATATCTGGAAGGAGACAAGTGGAGAGGACTTTGAAGGCATCTATGAGATCCCACGTTCCCAATAGCCCAACTCTTCTTTGCAACCACCTCATAGAACAAACATTACCCATGGGAGTGGTATGCCCTACTGTGAGACAATGGCTTGATTTTTGTGGTTGTTATTTTGTTTTGAGTGTAGGAGTAAAAGATATGTAGGTTGGAAACAGTTGTATGTCAATTTTTCTACCTATGAGTCTAGAAATAATACATTGTAGACATTATCGGCCAAAACTTTTGAGAATCTCCCCTCTTCTGTTTTTGTTGCTTTTGATTTGTCTTACTTCCAAAATATATCATTTTTAATGCCCTCTTCTGTGATATTTGATTCTAGAACAACTTACAGGCAAAATTAAAATTCTTAAATACACAATTGGCTTATTGTCAAGATTAAACAGAATTCTATATTAAGAAGTTCATTTTAAATGACAAGCACATTAGAAGCGTAAAATAAACAAGTGACTCTGCAGAGATGGGAAAAAGAAAAAAGAGGGAAAATAGCAATCTTATTTGGCTGGACATTTGGTATTATCTGAATTTAAAAGTGAAACCAATGTAGCAAGATTAGGTCATCAGCACTACCAATTAGTGCATTATTTCATTTATTTTCTGCATTTCTCCTGGACGCCTCATATGTGTACACTACTGTAAAAGGCAATGTGGAGGATATTAAAAAATCATGGGGTTCTTGGTATTAGATACTTAGAGAGTAGTTGAGAAAACAATGCATGAAATGGTGATAGAACAGCACTGTAGAGAGAATGCCCAATGTGTTGTCATGACAGTAATTTCAGAGATGGACAGGAATTGAGTATGGGAGGCAGAAGTTAAGGAAGCATCCTGGACAAAGTAGGACTTGCAGGTGGCATGAAAGAATAGATGGAGGTCCTGAACCACTCTGTCAAGGAATCAACTTTAACTGGTTTTCCTTGAAGGTCAAAGGGAAATCAAGAAGTACAGATTGTGTCTTCTAAATATTGCTTCTATGGAAAGTTTGTCTTTTCTTATTTCCATATCCTTTACCTTCAACTTTTTCTATAGACACTGGATTTCCAGACTGGTTTCACTGCTTTTCAGCCCATTCTCAATCATCTGTCTAAGCCTTTGAAATCACTCCATCTTTCAGGACTATCTTTGCCAGTGATTATGCTTTATGTGAAAAAGGAATTCATGTGTAAAGTCTATTAACACAGTCATCATCAAATGTGGTCTGCCACCAGATTTATGCCCAGGCCAACTTTACTCTTTTGAATACAACCCATTAACTGTGCATGAACATGTTCAAGCAATTTAGATAATATGGGTAATGGTGAAACTGAGTGATAGCCGTGCCCCAGGGTGACATGTTTCAAAACTGGTAGCATTTTGAATGTTCTGTCCAGATGCTGATTGTTTTGATAGCAAATTAAACATAGAGAGGTAAAAGAGGGGGTGGGGGCATTCCAAAGAATTATCATTGCCAGATATTTTTCTTCCCTAAATGTCCCTGTGTGGCCTCAGAATGGGTTCATTAGCATTTTATTCATCTCATTACATTTATTCAAGCGCGCACACACACACACACACACACACACACACACACACACACACACACACACACACGCATTTATGAGGGATGTTTGTTTCTTAAATAAAAAAGTATACATATATATTATATGTTTCTTGAAATATTTTAAATAAACTTTTGACCTTAGTTGTAGACTACCTAGCATGTGAAAGAGGTACTATTACAGTTCAAGGGAAATGGAATATATCTAATGCAATCCTAATCATATAGATGGGAAACTCAAAGACTGAGAGGGATAAATGGTTTGACTCAGACTAGATAGCTCCTTATGGACTGAACTGAGAACACAGCGTATTTTCTGCCTCCCTAATATTTTCTGACTCATCAAACTGGATTGGGTTAGAAATATAGAATTCACAGGTATTATATTGCTTAAGTTTATATGAGTTGATGATGATTTGCTGTATGATTTAGAAGGTTATACATAGAAGGAGGCTTTTCAAGTTCATCTTATTGTTAAGTCCACTCTCAAACTGGAAGCAACTTGGTGCTTCAGTAATATTACCATAAATATTAAAAATAACCAGTGACTGTATGGAAGGCTTACCACGTGCCACACATTGTACTACACAGTAAATTTTCATAATCTCACAGTTAGCCTAAAAAAAATTATAGATCAAATTTTACTCATGAAAGAATTGAGACTCTGCAAGTTACGCTATAACTTGCTTAAGGCTTTAAAGTTGGTGAGTGGAAGTTCTGGAACTTGAATCCAGGTCATCTGACTCTAAAATATATTTAGATTAACTGGTGAACATAGACACTAACTCAATAATTATGCCTTTTGTTTTCTTGCAATCTAATTTCATAGCTACAAGAGGATAGGGGGCCTAGAAACAGTGCTGAACATGTTTATAGACCTATCTTAGACAAACCACAATAATAATTTTGTTTTTCTTAAAATTAGACAATTTCAAGCATTACAAAGTTGCTTCAATCATCAAGTCACTCCAATGAATGGCCCCTAATGCTGAGTAGTCTAATAACCATTTCAGGATGATAAAATACCTATCACTACTTAAAATAAACCCTTACAAAATGCTTTCTATAAATGATTAAGTGGTTTATCTTAACAGGTGAGAGAACTCTGTAACCAGACAGCCTGCTTGAATCTGGATCATTTTCTGTTTTTATAATCTTGGTTAACTGTTTAGTATGCATGACATCTATTTTCTCAACTGTAAAATAAATGATGATAATAATAGCATCTACATCATAAGACTGATGAAAGGAATAAGTACATATACAAATATGCAGACACTTGCCATGGAGTAAGTGATATATAAGGATTAACTATGTTATTGCACTATATGCTAAACATTAAGTTCCAGTTGGGACTACTCAAATGTGTAAATATGGGAAGAAATGTATACACTGAGTTATCTACTCATTTAACTTGTATTGAGAAAGACCACTCAGACCTTGTCAGCCTGAACATGTTATGCTGCTTCAGTCCTTTTAAACACAAGAGCTTTGTAACAGGTTGAGTTTTGTAGGAAGTAGACTCTGAGATAAAGTTCAGCATGTAGGATGTCAGAGTGAGTGTTTCTTGGGAGCAGCATTTATGACAAGAGGGAAGGAAGGAGGAGTGAGCAGAGGGAGAATTTAAGATTTAACATAAGCCCAGGAACAATAACAGCCAACCTCATTAGGTAGAGGGTCCTGAAGATAAAATTGCTTTCAGAGGTGTCCTGAATTGAGACAAGATGGAAAGGCTATTGCCTTGCTAAGCAGAGGTGTGGCCATGTGCTCTTTGAGCTATGGCCAGGATACATTTTCTTAAGCTTTGGTCACCTACTCTACCTAGGGGAGGTGAATCCCCCCTCTCTCTCTCTCTCTCTCTCTCTCTCTCTCTCTTTCTCTCTCTCTCTGTCTCTCTCTCTGTCTGTCTCTCTCTCTCTCTCTCCAATTTACTTTCTAAATACAATATATTTTTTAATCTAAAAAAATAGATCGCCAGACCCTTACATTTGAAACTTAAACAGTTTTAGATGAATTTCTGTTAGTGCATAGAAAATGGTAGTGATGTATTAATATTATTATTACTATAATCAAGAGGGGGGAAGTGTTTCACCTACATATAGTAAAATACAAAACATAAGTGGACAACTCAGTGAACAATATCAGAGTGAACACCATAAAATTATAATTCAGTTGTAGATATCAAGTGTTGCACGCACTCATGGAAAATACTAAATAAAAGTGTTATCAGTGACTGTTCATTGCATTTTCAAAACTCACAGGTAAAATATTAACATTTAAATTTTGATACTTGATCTGAAATTTGTAGATCTGGATTTTGTAGATGCTCCTTATAAGTTTGAAGAGTTCCCTTTATTCCTGATTTGTTGAATAGTTTTATATGAATATAACCTTGACAGAATTGTGTCTCTGCATCTATTGAGATGTTTTTATATTTTTCTTTATTCAGTTCATGAGGTAAACTGTATTGCTTGACTTTTTGAACATTAGACTAATTTTGAATTCTCAAAATAAACTCAATTTATGAGGTATTGTTCACCTATATGTTAATAAATTTGGTTTGCTAATCTTTTATTAAGGATTTTGACATATTTGTATGTGAGATTGTCTGTAATTTTTCATTGTGATAACTTTCTTGTTAAATTTTATTATCAAAGCTGGTATCAAACCAAGAGAGAATAATTTACATAAGATTATTTTTCCCTAATTGTGTACACGAATTTATGATGAAAAAACTTTTTTCCCTCCGTGGTGAAGGTTCTTTGTTACAAACTCATTTTATTTTAAGTTACTTTTTATGTGAGTTTTAGATAATATTTTTCTAGGAATTTGTCCATTTAATATAAATTTCCAAAGTTGCAGTTCATCCTACTTGCTTATAATCTTTCTGGTATCAAATGAAATTATATCATGCCTCCTTTTTTTCTTCCTGATTTTAATTATTTTCTGCACTCTTTTTTTTTGTTTGTTTGTTTAATATGTCCAGAGATCTAATCAATTATATTAGGTGCTTTTTAAATTTACTTTTTATTTTATTTTAAAGATGTGGGGTACAATTCAGACTTATGCATACACGTGATCATCACACAGGCAAGGTTTGGGGCTCCTGTTGGTTCCCACTTTGTCTTGTTTGACATCAGGTACCCTTATTGGTGTTATGTGTCTCTCTTCACCCGGCAGTTTCTGGCTTCTGCCAATCCCTTTCTTATAGTATTACGGTAAAAGTTCAGGGTTCACTTATAAGTGAGACCATGTGGTACTCTGTTCTTTGTTTCTGTAATAGATCGCTGAGTATTATAGACTCTGAATCCATTGACATTGCTGTGAAGTATTAAGATCTTTTTACAACCTTTTAATAAAATTTAGGTTATTTTTTATTAATTTCTGCTCTTATGTTTGTGATTTCCTACTACCTACTGTCTTTTAATTATAATTTCCTGTTATTTGTTGAATTTCTTAAGATTGATATTTAGTGTACTGAATTTTAAATTTTCTTTATTTCTCATATATTCGTAATAAGAAAGAGCATTAAATTTCCCTCTAGGCCCAACTTTAGCTGCATTTCACAAGTTTGAAAACATAAAATTTTCTTTTTAATTATAAATTTTTCTAATTTTTAAAAATTTTTCCTTGTGATATCTTTTGTGATAGTTTGATTATTTATTTGATTATTATTATCTGAATAAAAAAGAATTTCCTATTTTTTTATTTTAGTGATTTCTAGCTTAATTGCTCAATTTTGAGACAATATACTCAATGATTTCTACTCTTTGAAATTTAATTAAATTTGCATTATGCAAATTTATGATGCAAAATTCTTTATGCAAAAAGTAACATTTACAATTATTTCATGTGTACTCAAAAATATGTACAAGAGGGAACTCTCAAAAACTGAAACTATCTTTTAGAGGGCAAGACTTTTGTAGTACAGGTTTCTCCCATAAGGTAAGGGTTCTAGGAACCCATTGACATCTGTAACAATTAACATTGTAGTGAGAGACTATAGTCAGTTTCAGTGAATTTTTTGGAGAGTCTTTCAACTCATTTACCCATTTTGTGATGAATGATTTACAAGCACACCTGCCTACACCATGCTGAGTGTTCAACAGTTTTTGACCAAAAGCTGCATGACCCCCAGATCCCATCCCTTTCTATTCACCTGATCTTTCCCTGAGAGACTTTTTTTTGTTTCCCTGGATGAAAAAAAAAGTAGTCAAAGGGAAGCATTTTGCCATTGTGGAAGTTGTGAAACAAAAAGCAGCAGAATTACTAAAAGACCTCACAAGTGACACGTTCAAAAACTATTTTGAGCAGTGGACAAAGCATCCTCATAGATATATTGAATCAAACAGAGAGTACTTTAAAGGTGAGTGATGTGTAAATATGTAAGAATAAATATACATATTTTATAAATAAATTCTGGATTTTTTGAGGTCCCCTTATAGTTATTAGACTCAATATTGATATGTAAGTTAGTCAAGTTTATCAGTAATGCTCTAAGTCTATAGATATACTGATTTTTTTGCAGCTTTTATTTATTGGTTCTTAAGTGTGTTAAAACTTCCAATGTGATTATCTATTTGTCTATTTCTCATTTTTGGACAATTTTTTCATATGTTCTGAATCAATGATATTAATATTATCTACATTTAGAATGGTTATATTTTCCTGATGATGTGAACTTTTTTATTTTTTTATTTTTGAAATATGCCCTATCTACATTTCAGTAGCCAATTTGGCAAACTACAGCTACTTTCTGGTCTTAAATTTTTAATTTTGTCTTCTTTTCTGAATATATTAACCATAGCTACATAAAGGTCTGTGCTGGACAAATGTATTAGCTGGATGCATTAACTGTGGGTCAATTTATGATGTTCATTTGCCTCTCTTGAATTTATTTTTTATTTTCTTGCCATCTCCATTTTTTGAACTTGTATATTATACTACAAATTTTAAAACACACATATATTCTAGTATAATATTATTTTTCTTTAACAAAAATGCACATTTTCAATAGTTTGAGGATAAAAGCAATATAAATCTGGAGTGAGTTTAATTCAATTTCAGGGGTTGAGATTATTAGACTCCAGTTTAAACACTTGAAGCAAGAATGAGTTTGCTTTGGGCCCTTTCTACTATGAAGCTCTCCAGGTCCAGTACAGACCTTGTAGATTTACTAAGGCTAATATTTAGTGAACCCAATACTCTAATATTTCCCCTCCATCTACAGCAGCATCTGAAAATATCTTCTCAGCTTCTCAGACCCTCACCTACATTTTACAGAATAAGAGTATGCTTCTATAGAGGGGAAAATATAACAAATTCTGGACTGACTATTCAGGGTTTCTATATTCTCTAACTCCTATGTTCTTCATTGTTTTTGTGGTACTCTGATAACTTCAAGAACCTGTTGTAATTTTTATTTACTTTGTGTATGCATATATATGTACATATAATACCACACACACACACACACACACACACACACACACACACACACACTTTGTTTTACACACTCAGACATACACACATACAAGGGAAAGTTTACCCCAAATTCGAATATCACTATCATTACTGGAACCAAATTACCAGTTATTTTATTAAAATCCAGAGTTCTTTTTATTTATATCATTCATAGCATAAATATATGGTTTAGATTTTACCTCAGATGCACTTTTTTTATATGTATAAATGCAAAGACATAATTACTTTAATTGCTTTAGATTATGGAAAAGTGATAATTCTAGTTAAATATCTAAAAAAGATTTTTAAAATAAGCAGTAGTGTTATAGATACAATCCTAAGAATATGTCCAAATGGTTTTTGCCTTTATATAATTCCTTTTATTTAAGCATGGGTGGAACCTGTGATAAGCTGAGTTACTGTTCCTTTGATTATGTCAAATTATTTGGTCAAAGGGAGATCAGCCAATTGGACCTAATCGAATCACAAAATCTTTAAAAAACAGAAATAAGTAGGAAAGTAGCAGAAGACAAATGAGGTGAGAGAGATTGAATGCATTACTCCTTTTAAGACAGAGAGGACCTTTTGGGAGCAAATGTGGGCAGCCTTTTGGAATACAGGATGTCTGCTGACTGACAACCAGCAAGGAACAGGGAACTCAGACCTGTCACCACAAAGATCTGAATTCTTCCAACAAACTGAATGAGTTCAAAAGGGGCTCTTTCCTCTGAGCCTCTAGATGTGTTCAGTTGACTTCATCATTTCAGCCTTGAAAGACCCTGAGCAGAGAACCATGCTGAGTCTGAATTTCTGACATATAGACCCTTGAGTTCATGAATGGGTGTTTGTACTAAATTTGTAGTATGTTACACAGCAAACAAACACCTAATGCTGGCTACATCACATACTCATCTCATGATCAGGGAGTTTTGTAGAAGATTTTCAAAGGATGGTGGCTGAGGAACTACTAATTATCAAAGTAACTACAATCACCATCTTTTTATTTCTTATTGATCCCCACTGCAATCTGCCCTCTCTTCCCAATACCATATAGAAATTGCCATAGTCAATCTTACCAGTTGTTACTTGTCACATTTGGTGTTCTGTATTCATGTAAAATTATATTTGACCTCTTTGCACCATTTGAAAAGGTTACCTACAGCTTAGTCCCCAGAACTCTATTCACTTTAATTTTTTGCCCCCCCCATGAAGTTTCAACTTCAACTCCTTGTTTTTCTCCACACATGACACCTGAGCAGTTTCTTCCATTCTCATTTTTCCAGTTGTCTTCACTGTGCTGATTACTACTAAATTTGTGTTATCATCAAGATTTTTAAACTAAGTTGCAATTCTCTATACCCAGCTTTAAAATTTTGATATTCTGTAAATCTCAGAATCAAGGCATTCAGCATTGAATTTATCATCTTCCCTTGAACGTTCTTAGATTTTTGTGGTAATAAAAGATAACAATACCCACTAAGATACCCTATACCTACACCTTAATATTACTCTTGACTACCTCACTGATCTCTTATGCAATTAATACTTACATATTTATTGAGTGTCTTGTGTATATCTGGCCCTCTTTTTTGTTATTAGACTCTATATCTTTTATATGTCTTAAATCACCATTGTCCTTTTTTCCCCTGTAACAAGCAACATATTTCCCCTTTCAAGAATGTTTTGATTCTCTGTTTTTACCAAAATAACTCCTAATTATCTTTCAGATAATGTTTTAGACTTCAGTTCCTCTGGGAAAATTAATCTGTGTTCTGAGATTTCTCTAGACCTGAGTCTGTTTCATTACTACCTCTGCAATCATTGCTACAAACCTCAGAAATTTCTGATAATCAAGTCTCAGTTACACACCTGCCAAATTTCTATAAAAATGGGTCACAATAATTTAAATCAAGAACCTCCTAAACTTTTTTGCTTTATTACAATGTCATTAAGGTCAATAAAATGGTGACTGAACACAGTTGTACTTTGAATCTGAAGCTCTGGAGATATATACAAAAATATCCCACCTCAGCCTTTTCCTTTCTGTAGCTCTATGTATCTGAATTATTTGCACCAGGTTTCCAGAGAGGAGGTCACACCCTGAAAGAGATCTTGGCCAGAACATCAAAAAGTTTCATGGAAATGTACTTTAGGTTCTCCAAATTATATCCTGAGAGTAATATTTCGTTGTTCTCTTTTGATATCTTATTAGTAGAGAAATAAGAGAAGGACATAAAAGATACCTTTAAGCAGTAGGAGATTTTTAAAAGACTGAGGTACCTGATTTTAAAGTTCATCAGTTTGTGGCATGTACCCAATTCACAAAATGAGTCTTCATGAATGATGCTTCCAGTTCAATGTGTTGTTCTTCTTTTATTGTCCTCTCAAGATGAGTATGACATCTTTCCTTGGAATCCCCTTAGCCTGTTCTTACTCCAACTATAGCATTCTGCACACTCTATGTGAGCTGGCTGGTTACCTGGCTGCCTTCATGACTAGTTATGTTATAACCACTGGTGATGGTTATTCGATTACCAAGACTTGACATTATCCTCCATTATATTCCCAATGGTTAGAAGAATATCCAGTGCATAGTAGGTGTTAGGTGAAAATGTATGAATGTAGTTGATTTCAACAAAAATGTAATAGAAATATCACTGGCTTAGATATCAGTGGGAATCTTAGTTAGTCACTGAACTTCTGGGGACCTCAATTTTCTATTCTTTAGAATGATTTTGGGAGAGATTATCTTCAAATTTTCTTTTGGTTTTAACAATTATAATATTAAAAGTCTCAGTAGAAGAAATCAGGACCCATTCTATTCTATTTCTTGATAACACTTTCTCTGGACTGTCTCTGTGTTTTGACTGTGGTCTGTCATATGAAGTCAGATATGAAATTTTCCACTTGTGGCATCATGTTGGCACATCAAAAATTTTTTGAATGTTGGATTTTTGGATTAGGGCTACCTAACCTGTAATAGATTTCTTCCTAAAATAAGTAACTGAAAGTTAATCTCAGGCAGAGGTAGGAAGACGAATCAGATTTGTGAACTCTTGAAGTTCCAGCTTTTCCTGTTGTGTTTGATAAACATCTGAGGAACATGTTTATACGGCTTCTAGTCGTCCCTTCCCATAATGTATATATGCATAAATTAATTTTCCTTATACAGTAAAAAATGCATTGAGTGCATTTATTATATTCAATAAAATGATGGCTTGGGGAAAATTACATACTTTATATCAGTAATTTACATTTGCATCTTCTATTTCTGGCTAGGTAATTTATACATGTTTGTTAGAGGAAGGCAGACATTGATAATAAGAGCCCCAAGGCTATTTTACTTCCTAGACAGTTTGATAGCATCCCTGTATACTTTCTACCAGATGGAAACAAAGTTAAATTGTGAGTGATATATATTAATGGATCAATGAATGCAAATGAAATTAACAAATAGCTATCAGACCTGCATCACAGCAGAAGGTGAACTTGGAAAAGATCTTGAAAGAATGTTTTCCCCTGGGGAAAAATGTTATTAATAGACAGATTAGTTGCATATCAATCCCCAAGAAATAAGTGCTTTTTACTTGTCTCAATTGTCTAGAAGTTATCTGGAGCAATAACAAAATACCATAAAATGCAATTTAGTAGGAATAAAAGTGATGTATTAAATTTATGTTTAACATAATGCATTCAATGAATACAGAATGCATAATATGCAACATGTGGGTGACATGGGTGACATTAACTTCACGACAAAGCTTTTCAGGTTTGAGTGAGAAGGAAAACTAATATGACCTCCGGTATGAGTCAGTAGCTTCAAAGCTTGGCAATCTGGAGCCAGACTGATAAAATAAGATGATTGCTTCCTTATATAATCATGCAAGTACATACATATTTTATAATATTAAAAGTAAAAATTAAAATCCACAAATAACAAGAGAAAATATTATGATACAACCTAAGATAATGCATGTATACTTATTTCATTGGTGTAACATAGTTATTGGGTGATAGTTATAGAAATACACAGAGAAGACAAGACCGTAAAGTAAGCCTAGAGCAGGCAAACTGAAACCCATAGTTAGGTGTCTTAAAACTGATTCTAATTTAGATCTTCAGGCTATAAAAATGAAAAATTATAGGTGGTGTATTCTAATTGTTAGATAAAAAAACAAACTATAAAGAGTAGGAATTATTTTCTAGAAATCACATCTCACCTAAATTCATTATATAGATCTTTATGAAAGAATAATTAGCGAACAGTATGATTTTGTCATTTTATCTTTTTATAACTTAAAAACTACACATTTTCCAAAAAGGAGCATCAATATTTAGTTAGTTCAGGCTTTATGGATGAGTTGCTATAATACCAACTGAAGTCTGTTTTTCTGTAAGTTCATAGTGAGTAAAGGATTGGAGAGAAAGAAAAATAAGTGTGAACTTCTTTGGTATGCCTGCCATAATGATCATTCTTGTTTGAATTTTTAAAATTAGGTTTTTAATAATCATTTAATGAGATATGTCGTTGACATCATTCATTCACTCTCATTTTCTTCCTCTCCCTGATGTAGCACATTTTCTGTGTTCCCTACATGTAGGATGCTGAACTACCAATTTCTGCCTGCTCTCTAGCTTGTAGGTTCACATTCAGGTCTTGTTAAACAAGAATTTTGTGCAAATTTCATTGTGGAAATGTCATTCTTCCCTTTGGAAGGTAGTCCAGTGGTAAAGGGCATGGACTCCTGTCATCTAACAGATGAGGTTTTGAATTCACGAAGTTTTCTAAATGTCTCTCAGCTACAACTTCCCACTTGGGACTAATATCTACCACAAAATATTGTGAGAGTTAATACATGTCAAACTCTTACAACAATATCCGGCTTGTAATAAGCACTGCCACTTAGCAAGTATGCCATATAGTAAGTATTGCTGTATAGCAGGAACTTGGCATAAGGTACGTTTTGCATTTATTGCCAGAATTAACAAATTAACTGGACACACCATTGAACTTAAATTTTATATAAACAATAAATATTTTAAAAATATAAGCATGTCCTATGGAAATAAATTAAAACAAACAAATGAAAATAAACAAAAGCTGTTTATTCAGAACATAGTGTCAACCACCATCACTTGTACTTTGACAAAGACCGAAATGTAGGCAGAGGAATGGAAAAAAGAAAAGATTTCAAGTATGTCCTGTTTGGATGCTCTGAAAAGGGGAAGCCATGGGCTAACCAAAAGGAAAGCATCTTATATGATTGGTTAGCGGTACATACCTGGGTTTTTCCAGTTAACTTTAAGTTGAAAGCAGAGACAAAAATTAGGTAACCTTTTAGTTAATCATCAAGCCTGACCATTTTGAGCCAGTTTTTACCGAAGTTATTGTTTGGTTTCTTGAATTGTTTCTAGAGATGGCAATCTAACTTCTGCAAGTCTGATACCAGACTGACTTACTGGACTAATTATTGTTGATATGAAGTTGGTCTCCTGATAAAGTTGTTGAAGGTTGTGTCAGCATTTTATTTTCATGTAGCTCTGGCCACAGTTCAGTTGCAATACAGTCTCTCAGTCTTAAATATTGCATAGTCTTCTGAATTTTACCTAGCAACACTAATATTAAGTATTTGCTAAATGTTAATATTACATAACTAATGTCATAGTGATAATGACATGTGTTAGCCTACCAGGAACACTTAAATTTTATAGGGAGATCATGAAAATATGATACTCTAATGTGACAAAATTAGTCTTTTATAATCCAGACTATGGAATTTTCTTAAAAGAACTTCTAGGTCCATCAAGTCCTCAAGCCACACTGTGAAATTAACCATTTACACATTGAATCAGCTCTGGTCAAGACATAGCTTTTGCAGTTTAAGGAAACAATTTAGATTAGTGAGAAAACACATGGCTCCCATGCAGTCTCCATACCTCTCATTTCAGCAAAGTCCGGTATTCTCACTGTGTTTTGTTCTTTCTTCGGTTTCTCTAGCTCTTTTAATGTTTATTGATTCTGCTTCTTTATCACCTTCCATTGATTGGTGGGTGTCTGTAGTTATGCATTAGGGGTATTGATCCTGAAGAAATGGTCTTCTAATGGGGGTCAGCTAAAGTCAGTTGAGGAGCTTGGCCCTCTCATGATTTTTGTTAATTTGGTTTATTGGGATTTTGCTCTTCTCATTTTCCAGTGTGCAGTGGATTGGCTTATAATGAGGGAAGATTTTTAATATGTTTCCTAGCTTTCTGTCATGTTAGCATTTCTCTTGTCATTATGGGCTGGGTGTTGTGATGTGTATTGCCAGGACCCATCTGGCTTCAATGTCTTGTTGTCGGAAGTTGCTCTGCAAGGTGAGGCGTGCACTAGCTCTGGCAAGCTCCCTCTTCTCAAGTGAGAGAAAGTTGTGCATGCCAGTTTCAATACCATATGTAGCTGTTTTCTAATGCTTGTTCTTTTTGGTTGTAAATAACAGCTGAAGCATACTCTGTAGTGCTTAACCAGAACTCATGGGCTTTGGGGTGTTGAAGTAAACCCACAGGTTTTGGTTTTCAAATTCTGAAGCCTTTAACTGAGAAGATATTGTAAATTTAAAAAGGTAGGATTGTCTATAGGAAAACCAAAGCAATATAAAGAAAAGGGAATTTGGACTGAGATAAAACTCTTTTAGTTCTTTGTACTAATAATGCTGCTTAAACTGTGTGAACAGAGGCAAGTTATTGGACTCTTTAAATTTCAATTTTCTCATCTGTAAAATTAAGCGCAATGCCCTTTAATTACTATGTAAGATTAGAGATATTACACAATGTACAGATGAAGTCTTGGAATCAGCATATACTACTAATAATAGTAACTATTATTATCATTATTAAAGAATAATTTTGAGAAGTTATCTTAATAATTCATTAGAGCTCTAGTCTACCATGTTTTCTAAGCAAAGATGATGTTGCAGAATAAAGTTCTGGGGAAATATTTTTTAAAGGACTGTAAAAGTAAAAAGGCTATTTCCTAGAAGCCTACTCTTTCACATAGAACTTAAGTCCTATGGAGTAATAGGAAGAAAAAAATTGTATAGCATGAACTCAGCCTTTGGTAAGCTATTAATCCTCTTAGAGAAAAAAAGCAAAATATATAAAGCCATTAAAGAGTAGTGCAGTGGAATGTATAATCAAGAATCTGATTTTGTAGCGAAATCTAAAAATTTCAGCCCTTCAGAGAGGAGATTAATCAGTATTGAATTGGTCAGACTTTTGTATTGCCGTGACATCTACTGCTCCCACAAAAAGTCACCCAGGTATTTTCTAGGAAGAACATATTCATTTATTTTTCTATTTCATGTTTCACTGAATTTTTTAATATTTACCCAATTTCTTTGGTATTGCGTAGACACAAACCTAGAATATTCTGCTTCCCAAATGCCTGGTATAATTTCAATTAAAATATATTTTAATGTATATGTTAAGAAAAAACAAAACAACAAAAATACACAACAAAACTTGGAGAAAATGCCTTAAAAGCTCAAACTGGTACTACGGAAAGACCATATTTTGCCCCAAAGTCCAGTAATTTCTTAGTTCCTCTTCCTTTCATGCTGTTGTGTTTTCTAATATGAGGAATTGTGTTACTGGGGAAGGGTCTGATTAAACTATTTTAAAGTTGCCTAACAGCTCTGAACAGCACTTCTGATCAAAGTAGTCCAGTAGACAGGTGGCAGTTCATAAACTATGTATTGTTAGTGTGAGATGGGTATAGAACTTGAGAGTAAGTATTTAAAAACATTTACACCAATGTAACATTGCTATGACATTAGGGCATAATCGGTTGAATTGCTTTATTAAAGAGGATTTCAATCTGTTTGAGTCTGATTGAATTAGATGGTAAATTTCACATGGCTTGAACCACATAGGCATGTTATGACATTCGACAAAAGAAAGTAAAAAAAGTTCTCCCCACAGATAGTTTGACAGTTGCTGGAGAGGATGCAGAGAAAAGGTGAAAAAAAACTTCTACACTGTTGATGGGAGTATAAATTAGCACACCCTCTGTGGAAAACAGCGTGGTGATTTCTAAAAGATTTACAAGTTGACCTTCCACACAACCTAGCAATTCCCCTTCTGGGAAAATACCCAGAGGAACTCATATCATGCTACAAAAAAAACCTGCACACAAATGTTTATTGAAAAAACACGGAACCAACTGTGCTGCCCATCAAAAGTGAACTGGATAAAAAAAAGGGGGGGTTACATATACACAATGGAATATTATGCAGCCATAGAGATGGAAAAAAATATGGACTTCACAGCAACCTGGATGGATTTAGAGACTATCATACTCAGTGATCTATCACAGAAACAAAGAACTGAATACCACATGTTCTCACTCACAAGTGGATCCTGAACATTTATCATGAACAAGAAAGGGACTGGCAGTAGCAGGAGAGCATATAATATCAATAAGTGTACCTGATCCCAAATCAGGCAAAGTGAGAAACAGTGGGCAACCCAAATTTCACCTGAATACTGACCACTTATGTATCTAATCCTGAATTGTACCCCACATCTTTAAAATAAAAAAAGAACATTTAAAAAAAAAGAGAAAAACACTGCACTGATAAACTTAGTATGTCTGTCAGATGATGGTAAGGACAGCCAGAGTCCTTGTCATCTTACCATCTGGAGCAGCACTCTTGAGATTCTTGATTTCGAGGAAAGTTTTGATTAAATCCTTATGCAACTCACGATGCCTCTTGAAACTGTGAAGTACTCAACTCCTAACTCCCTTACTTCTGAGGGGTGGATTGATAAAGGATATGTCATCTCAGAATATTCTGGTTATCTAAAAGCAAAGTGAACATTATCAGTACATTGCTGCTCCTCAACAGACATTAAAAGAATTAAGTCAGGTGTGGTGGCTCAAGTTTGTAATCCCAGCACTTTGGGAGACCAAGGTGAGAGAATTACCTGAGTCCTTGGATACCAGACCAGCCTGGGCAACATGGTGAGACCTCATCTCTACAATAAATTAAAAAACTAGCCAGGCAAGGTAGTATACACCTGTGATTCTGGCTACTTGGAAGGCTGAGGTGGAAGGATTGCTGGAGCCCAGCAGGTTGACACTGGGGTGGCCATGAATGTGTCACTGCACTCCAGCCTGGACAACAGAGTGAGACTCCAACTCAAATAAACAACAAACAAATAAATAAAATATTTGATTAAAGAAAGAGCTGGTAGTGTCTTTTTTCTCTATTACTGTTCATATCATTTCTACACTGCTTAAGTTTCTGCTTCATTGTGTTTGTTAATAAAGGATGAGGAAAAGATAAAGGTATGTTAGTGTCTCCAGGAGAAGTCTCTCCTTAGTATCATTTTGGTATATTCCTAGTGGGAAACTGCCAGGGGAGAGGGGGCATACCACATCAACAAGGGTCCCTGTGTAAAGAACATTTGAATACCTGACCCTGAATTGTACTCCATATATTTAAAATGAAAAATTAAAAAAACAAAAACAAACAAAAAAAGAAAGTGAAATTTGTCTATTTGCTTTCTCTTCTTTTCTCCTCATCTTTTTTTCCTTTCTCTCCCCGCCCCCTCCCCCCCCCCCCCCACTTTTTCATCTGTCTTCCTACCTTCTGGTCTTCAGTGTCCAGGGCCCTCATGCTGCCTTCTGGTTTTTGTTTTTTTTTTTAAACTATTCTAAAAGTCCAGGGTCCTGAGGCAAAGTAGAGAGCTTCAACCATGCTTAATCTATCCCATTCTGCTTGTCTTGCTCAACTATCGATGATCCTATGTCTAAAGTAGTGGCTTTGTAAATTATTGCTTCCAGGGAGCATTGAACCAACTGTGGCCTTCAAGATAAGTAAGGACATTTATTTGAGAGAAATAAAAGAAAATGAAATATGAGACAAAGGATTTCTTATTTAATTCTGGTTTGGTGTGGTTAAAGTTTGTGTATTATTTTCCCTTATGGATTATTTACTATCTCAATTTTTCTTTTGGACACAACTTTGAAATAAGGGTGAGAAGTGTGCAAGAAATAAGTACATGCTTAAATAAGAAATAAGATACACATCCAGAAAGGGAACTTAAAGATCACCTAGTGTTCTACAGTTATTCTTCAAAGTAGAAAAATGAAGTTCTAGGAAATAAAATTATGTAGATACTTTTTACCGCAGATACATTTATTTTTTGTTGATAATGAGAGACATGAATTTCTATCTGACAAATGCAACTTTATTCATTTCATTTAAATAATACCTTCTTGAGCAAACAACAAATATCCTGACCAGGGTAATATGACACCTTTTAGTTTATAATTCTTTATTAATCTCCAGTCATTCTCAAAATGTCTGGCACCTATGACATATAAAATCGGTTTCTGCATTTGCATGCATTAATTATTTCATATTGAAGAACATGTCTTTAAATGCTATCATTCTGAGGTACAATTCTAACTTTATGTGAGTTTGCCTGCATATTTGTACACGTCCTGCTATCATGTCTCTTAAAACATGGTCAGAGCCGGGCTCGGTGGCTCAGCCTGTAATCGCGCACCTTTGGGAGGCTGAGGTGAGTGGATTGCCTGAGCCCGTGGGTTCAAGACCCACCTGGGCAGCGAGACCTCATCTTTATAATAAATCAAAAAATCAGCCGGGCGTGGTAGTGCATGCCTGTAATTCCAGCTCCTTGGAAGGCTGAGGTGGAAGGATTGCCTAAGCCCAGCAGGTCGAGGCTGCGGTGGCCGGGAGCGGCCACTGCACTCCAGTCTGGGCGACAGAGTGAGACTCCAACTCAAAACAAAAACAAAAACAAAAAAAAGACATGGTCAGAAAACCTTTCAAAAAATAAATAAGAGTGGAAGTTTTTAAAAGAAAATATTACATGAGTAGAATGGCCTTAATGTAAGCTTTAGAGAAGTCTTTTTACAAGTATATTGAGTGTGGACAACATAGAACTGAGTTTCCAGAAATATTTTAAAAAATAAACTTTAATGTGTATATTTCAGGTATACAATATAACAATATAAGATATGCATATCTTATAACATATATAAATATTATATCTTATATACAAATGGTCTCTATAGTGAAACAAATTAACATGTCATTTCACATAGCTACCCATTTTTTCTTTCTATGTCAAGAGCAACCACAATCTATTCATTTATCAAAACTCCTAAAAGGAATATACTATTATTAACTATAGTTATCTTGTTATATATTTGATATTTCAATTTGTCAAGAAACATTTTGACCTGAAATTTTACCCTCGTTAGAAATAGTTAAAAGTGAGAGATTGTAATTGGAAGCTTTATGGGATATAATTGCATGATTCCAGTAGAATCATTTGATTCCTTGTGTCAAAGGGGAGTACGAGGACAGTTTGAGGACTCCTGCTTGACCAGCTCATTCAGCAAAATTAAATGAACTCTGTTTTGTGCTTAGATGGTTTAATAATCATGTCTGTTATGGGACTAATTTATGTCAAGCATGTCAAGAACATTCTAAAGGATGTAATAAATTCACTCTGGCACTAACTGCTTTTAGCTAAACTTGTAGGTACATATTTAAATGGACAAAATATTGAAAATATCTTTTGGAGTGTGATAATTTTGAGAATAGTATAGTTCTTCACTATATAATTATATATTTAAATATTTTTCAACTTTTAAACATATATAGTAATTCAAATTTATTTCCTTAATTACTCAGTAGAAATTATTTTATATAGATAATCTTGTTTTAATTCTGCAAGAAATTTTGAAAACTACTCAAAGTCATTGCAGAAGTGCATGTGTATGTATGTATGTGTGCCAGAGAGAGAGAGAGAGAAAGAGAAAGAGATAGTGATGACAAAATTCAAATCCCCTCCCCATTGCATATGTAAATAATGGAGTTCCAAATAACCAAAAATATAATTAATTTAGAGCAAACTTGGTCAAAGCATTATTTTGGAAATGAGATGAAGTTTGTATTTGTTCAATCCAACCCATTCATTTATAGATGGGAAAATAAAAGTTCATGGAATTTACATGAATTTTGCAGGTCTTCAAAATGAGTTTGAAGCAGATAAAAATCTAGACTGCAAGTGTTTTGATTCTCAGTCAAGAACACTTCCAACAATATCATGAATAAACAAGGCAAGAGCCTTGGACAAAACAGAAAATCCTATGCTTTCTTCCTTGTGAACTTCATAGTAAATGAGTTTTTGTCTTTCGTTAGTATATAATCATTGTGAAGGAACAAAGCATGGTAGGGAAAGACATCAGACTGATGGGGTCCACTCCACATCAGCTTGGGGAGAGGACAAGTTAGTTAACATCTCTTTATTTGCACTCCTTCTGTGTTAAAACAGAAACAATACGTATTTTGAGTGATTGTTGGAGAGATTAAAATAGCACCATACTTAGCAGATAATAATAACAATATTTCTTCTCCTTGCCCCTCTTCACAAATCTTTGCCTTTTCACTACAGAAAAAGTGTATCCTGAGAACAAGATTATGACTTATATTTCCTTTTTTTCTTCCCATCAATCCACACCAAAATGTTATATGCAAAGTGACTGCTCAAAAAATATTTGTTGAATTCTATTGACTGACATGAGCTGAATCAGTCAATACAAATACACTGAATAAGTCATTCCTTTAGTTTAATAAGAAATTAAGATAACTTGGCATTTTGACTCAGTGACTTTGAAGCCGCGTGATCTTCGGTAAAAGTTATTTTACTTATTTTAGTTACATTAGATAGCACATGTGAATGTACCTGTACTGTAAAATGCTATATAGATTAAAGTAGCTTTATTGGTGACAGAGTTTATTTTCTCTCTTAAAAGAGAAGGATTTGCAGTATAACAAAGCGATACCTACACTCCCATTCACAGTAGTATAGATATGGAATCATCCTAAGTGTCCATCAACAGATAAATGGACAAAAAAAGGTGTATGTATATATAAAATAAAATACTATTCAGCCAAAAAAAGAATGAAATCCTGTCATTTGCAATAACTTGGAGTAAACTGAAGGCTATTATGTTAAGTGAAATAAATCAGGCACAGAAAGACAAATGTCACACATTTTCATTCATATGTTGGAGCTAAATAAATTGAACATTGATCCCATGAAGGTAAAGAGTAGAATGATAAAGACCAGAGACTGAGAAAGGTGTATGTGTTTTTGGCAGGGGGGTATGAAGAAATGTAGTTTAATGGGTACAATGCTCAGTTAAATAGAAAGAATAAATTCTAGTTTGGGGTAACATAGAAGAGTGACTATAGTTAACAACCTCATATAGTATATTTCAAAGTAGCTAGAGGATATGGAATGTTCCCAACACAAATAAATACATGTGTAAAGTAATAGATGACCTAATTACTCTTTTTGATTGTTACACACTCTATGCATGTATCAAAATATCACAGGAACCCCATAAATATGTATAAATATTATGCATCAATGAAAAAGTAAAAGATAAAATTTGTATGCAAGTTCTTTTTACAATATTATTTGATATTGCATAAGCCATGTTCTGACTGCTTGGGAGTCAACTTTTGAGCAAAATAATCTAAGAAGAGAATTTCTGGTTTTATCACTTTGTGGGTAGGGTAGAGAAGTGACTGGCCTATAAGTTTATTTCATCAGTAATAATTTACACAATAATTAAATGTTTATTCCAACCCTGGGGAATTTGCTTCTGCTTCAGACTCAAGGTTAAGTATAACGGTTGGGTTCACTCTAACTTGGACCATTCAATGAGTAAGGAACAAACCTAGAGATATATACTGCACTGTAAGCTACCACTTTATTGACTTTCTCTTTGACTCTTCACTTCTTTCCCATTTTCAGCATTTCCTATACATAATTATTTAGTGGTCTCCTGCCCTGAAGCTTTCTCCTTTGAGTTTTCAATTAACCTAGGGAAAGACAATCAAGTATAAAAAAAATTGGAGACATGATACTTTATGACTTGGGTTTGTGTGTTTGTGGGATCAGAGGAAAGTCATGTGGATGCTAAATATGAACTCTCAGAAAATAGTCTAGACACCAGGGGATCAGTGCAGGGTAACAGCCTCTGCAAGGAAATAGTAGAATACTGAGGGGTAGCAACAATGTTAATCATTCAAAATGATTTCCCTGGTCTTAGTGTGACTTTGACACTGGAAAGTGGAAGAAAACCAATACTCAATCTCCCTTGAGCATTCATTTCTTAATACAATTTGTGTTTTCTATCTGTATTTTGTTTCTTTGGGAATTAGACCAAATATAAAACATTATTAACAAAAGTCAGCCTCATTCATGTTCTTTCTGCTTCCAGTTGTCTCTTCTCTTCCTTGGCTCTCTGTCACATTTCCTGTTGGTTGGGACTCTTCTTTAAGACCTCACACAAGCTCCATGCCCATCCATACACAGAGCACACACCTCTATTTTTTTTGTCAATTAGAGTAGAGGTTCTGATTAACCATCCCTGTCAAGGTGAATGCGTCCCAACTACCAGCAAGTCAAAATCTAAAGAAAATGTAGGAGTATTTTTTTGTTGTTAGTGTAACTCCAAAAGATAAATCTGATAGAAAAGCAAAAATATAAAATAAAAGCAGAAGCTAATTTTCTGGAGAATGGAGTTTCCCACTATCCTTCAAATCACGCATCCTCTAAAGCACTTGCTTGTCTAGATATAAAGCCATCTTTATGAGAAAACAAGGGTTTTAACACTGAGATGATCCTAAGCACAGATGTTTAATTCATTTTATTTGAGAAACTGTTCCTACCTTTCATAGTCTACACACAAAAAAGAATAAACTATCAAGCACACTCATTTACATAATCTGTTCAGTTTAAAATGATAATTAGTTAGTCCCAGGCTAGAATATACAACTCAGCAAACAAAAGTAATTTTAAAATCATTAGACTTATACATCATGGTCAGGAGGTCAGCACACTTGAATTTCATTATGCAATAAGAAAAAGCACTTTCAGTTTCTACAGCTTTGTTCTGTGCCCTTATTTAGAAGAGTAAATTAGAAAATACTACGGGTAGAAGAGTCCATTTTTACCAATTACTTTCTGGAAGAAAGTAAAATTGGTGACCCAGTGATTTTATTTTTAAGTAGAGACCTCTATCAGCCTTGATTCCTTTAGTGGTCTTGGTAAGGAGAAGAAAAAAAAACCAGATTATCATCAAAGAGAGCCTATTATAAACTCATCTATGACTGAAGCAGAACATGTTCATTGTCTTGTCTCAAATTCCTATAGCAAGTATTGTTTTTTCACTGACAGGGCATTCAGACAAGATGGGGAGAGTAATGTTGGAGGACCCACGAGTTCTAATCTAATTTGGGAACCCTGTTTTCAGTTCCAGATGACAAACACATTCCTATTTTATTTAGTTTCAGTAGAGATAGGACCCATACACTTTGTAGATCCCAAATTTTAGTCTTCTAAATTTAGCAAGTTTGTTCAAAAGACATCATTTTCCCTGGGTCATTCATGGAAACTCTTCTTCCCTGAAAAAAATGATCAGCAACTGGGTGAAGTCTTTATGGAAGGAGTTTTCATTTATGTCTACTTATGTGAAATTATGACTATGTTGATCATCTTTTAGCAAAGAACAGTTCAAACTTTCATTCCAAACAACTATTGGAACCCAGAAACTCATGTTCTCACTACTTCAGAGAGTGGCTTCACAAGTTCGACTCTTAAGAAAGTGATGGCTGAGTGGGTACAGTTGGCAAGTCTTGGTCCCTAAATTCTGCCATGAGGATCACATCGGGGGTAGGAGTATCTGTCAAAAATAAAAACTGGACTGCTCCAATAATTCTTTTAAAAATTCTCACCTGCCGGGCTCGGTGGCTCAGCCTGTAATCCCGCGCCTTTGGGAGGCTGAGGTGAGTGGATTGTCTGAGCCCGCGGGTTCGAGACCCGCCTGGGCAGCGAGACCTCATCTCTACAATAAATCAAAAATCAGCCGGGCATGGTAGCGCGCGCCTGTAATTCCGGCTACTCGGAAGGCTGAGGCGGAAGGATCGCCGGAGTCCAGCAGGCCAAGGCTGCGGTGACTGGGAGCGACCACTACACTCCAGTCTGGGCGACAGAGTGAGACTCCAACTCAAAAAAAAAAAAAAAAAAAAAAAATTCTCACCTTATCTTTGCTTCTAGTGATTTTTTAAAATCCTCCATTTTCCTCATCTATGTCTCTCATCATCAATGTCCTGTTGGAATGGTCCTTTAAATATGACTTTCCTCAATCTTCTTTATTTCTTTTTTTTTTTAAAACTTCCCATGAGTCTTTAGATTGATCTATTTTTATATTTGACTAATCATTTCACTTTTACTATGGATTTATTTTCTGATCTTTTGATTCTGTAAACTATAACATGTCCTTTATATATTTTTCATTTGTTTTTATTACTTATATACTTGTTTATTTTATTTTTAATAAATTTTTAATCCACATCTCCTCACTTCAAACACCACTTTTATTCTCTCTGTTCCTTGTCATCTTACAGTTTTTCTTAAATTTCTTTGAATTTGATGGCTCTTTATGTAGTTTCTTAGGAAACATGGTCAGAGAGGTGGTGTTGAATTGAGAGAGTTAACAGATAGTCACTAGCTTCTCCCTTGCCTTGTTACTGCCACAGCATGATCCCCAGTACTGGAGGTCACACTTAACTCTTCTCCTCTCCCTCAGATGATCTCCCTGAAAGTTAGGCTCGATATAAAGGCACAGAAAACACACAGCTTAATCCTTCAGTGAGAACTAATTATCCCTGTGAAGATAGTCTAATTTCACTTTTTTTAAAAAAAAGTGTTACATTCTAGTATCTCACACTATCCAGATTTTATATGAGGAGATGTGTGTCTTACAGTGTTAAAATTACTTTTGCTTTTGGGATCTTGGTTCTAAAAACCATGTTTTAAAAAGCCATGGTTTTCTAACATACATATACTATACATATGTTATTGTGTTGTGTGTGTGGAGAGAGAGAGACAGAGAAACATCAGAATCAGAGAATCAAATTTTAGATGAACTATTCCAATTGAAGGCGTGAATCCTAATACAAAAAACCCAAAGGCCTTCTTCAAAGAGAGATTTTATTTGCACTCTCTCACCCTTCTCTGTCATGACTTATTTTGCTGAAGATTCAATTAGAATTTGACCTCCAGACACAGGACCATGAAAGGAGAAAAGTCAGGCTTCTGGCACCAGCCTGTCTCTAATATACCTACTTCCACCTGTCCAGATGTCCCCTCCAAGCAACTAGGAGTTTCTCTTCATGCTCCACTGCCAAGAGACCAGGTAAGAGGGCTAGTCAGACTTGACAACACCTGTGCCCCTGTTGGAAGAACTTGTTAAATTTTCAATATTTTATTTTAGATAGTCTATACCAACTATGAATATCAGAGTCTAAGAAAAAGCAATGGTTATTTTACTTCCAAAACATGCATTTCATTTTTAGGCAACAAGAGAAAAATGATAAGACTGAGCCTAGTCCTTTACACTCCTCTGTCTGCTTCCAGTGTGAGAACAGGCTATCATGAATCTTCAGGCTCAAGGCCACATTGATAATTCTCTTGACTCCTTAAGCTGCCATATTTCTTTCCCTGGAATTAATAGTGAGTTTCCTTTCAAGACACCACCAAGGCTCAGTTTTCATTGCAATTTTCATTGGCCCACTGTTGTATAACACAACTGATTCTCTTATGTTAACTCTACCAACTTAATTGCTTTAATAGCCAACTGATCTTATAGACTACATATCAACTATTCTAAAGCCAAAGTCACGTTTATTTTTCCTTTTTCTTTTTATATTGGAAAATATAGTTTATTTAGAAAGTAAATTAGAGAGAAGAGAGAGGAGATTCACCTCCACGAGGCAGAGGAGGCAGCCAAAGTTAGGAGCATGGCAATCATAACTCAAAGAACACGTGACCTGGTCAGTGCTTAACAAAACAATGGCTAAACTTATCCCTTTAAATAGTAGCCTTGCATTATGTAACTGGTTTAAAGATCTAGTCGAAAATTAAACAATTTATCTGCCCATGTCAACTTTTGCAAATGATTATGTATGAGGATGCTTCAAGTGTTGCTCAAAATGAAATATTCTATTGGTATCCAACTGTGAGGTTTAATTTTAATGACTAGTGTTCGTGTTTGATAATAATTTCACTGAATATTTTCTAAGCTATTTTGGGGAATGATGAATATACATGCATACTAGACCGAATATTGATAAACCTTATTCCAGAATGGTTGGAAAAATTCACAGCATTGCCAGCAGTGTCTGAAAGTTCCTTATCAATGTATATCCTTGTCAACATGTGTCACTGTCAGACTTCTTCCTCTTTCTGTTTCTTTTTTTTTAATCTGATGGGGAATAAAATGGTGTCTCATTGTGGTTTTATTTTATCTTTTTCTGAATACCATTGATATTGAACACTGTCATATATTTATTGACCATTTCATTTTATTCTTCTATAAATTGCCTACTCATATTTTATATCTAATTTCCTCTCTTTCATAGGATCTTTTCTTACTGATTTGTGAGTTCTCTACATATATATGCATATTCCTCTCCGCATCCATGTATTACTTTTTCTTTTTTATGCTAATAATATATTCACCTACTTTTTTACTTGTCTTTTAATTTAATTTTGTGGTTGAAGTCCTTTGTTTTAAAGAAGTATTTAATTTTTATTAAAATATATTGTTTATTTTATGTATCATTTTTGCTTTTTGAATGTGATTTAAAAATATGTATTGCCTCCTGAGATCTTAAAGTCAGTCTTAAATGTTCTACTAATTGTTTTAAATTTTTATTTTATTTTGAGTCCATGAAACAATCTAACACTATTTTTTATTAGAAAATTAATTATCTCCACAAAATTAAAACATTCTTTACTTCAATAATTTCTGATATATACTCTAAAATATAATAGAGTCTTATTCTTGTCAGCACCTAAATCTTGTATTTTGTTCTTTCTAGCACAAATATTGTATAGTATACTATATGCTGTTCTAATTACTGTAAACAAATAGTATTATACCAAACCTTGAATACACTAAGGAGTCTTTCCTCTTTTTTTTTTCTTGTTTAAGAATTACATATTTGGATTTTTCCATGTGGATTTAGAAAATTGTTATATATTTTAAGGTACCTAACAACTATCATAAATTTGATTTATATTCTTTTCTATTTTGATAATTTTTTGTTATTTTCTCTATTGGAAACACATTTTTGTTAGGTTTGTTCTTAAGTATATTTTATTTTACTCACATGAATTTTAGTTTTTTTTATTTTTTATAATTTGTTTTATTACTTGTATAAAGAAATGCTACTAATTCTTTTTTTCCTAAAAATTCTTAGTATATCCTATGCAGACATCAAATTGTCAGTAAATAACATTTTTATTTTAACCTTTAAATTCATGTTTTCATCTGAATGCACTGTCCATAACTTCTTTGTAATGTCGATGTGTGAGGTGGTAGTATTTTGACACTTTCCTTCTTTCGTGGGAATAATTCTAACATATCACCATTAAAATATGATGTTTGCTCCCAGTTTCTACATCAGGTTGCTAAGAAAGTTTGGTTTGTTGGTTGGTTGGTGTGGGAAGGTATAAATGTGAAATGTTATGAAATGTTCTGTTAGTAACTCGTGATGACTACATCGCTGTTCCTGCTTAATCTGTTTCTGTATCAATTATAATAACTATTATAATGTCAGGATAAAACTAACAGTCCTGACGTTCACCTCCTGGCCATGCCACTCACTATGAGAGTGGCTTTGGGAATATTACTTAACATATTTATATGTTTCAGCTTTTGCTTCTGTAAAACGCATGTAAAAGTGCCTACTTTATTGGAGATTTTATATGTGTATATATATACACACACACACCCAGTGAGTAATTTTTTAAAGCAAAAGTTAAAATCTTGGCTCTTGTGCAAATATAAAATGAACAATTGCCAATAATTTTATTTGATGAACTAATGATAGAACTTGGCAAGATGTCACAACTAATTAAAACGAGAGTTAGAAGCAGTACACATATAGGCAATAGGAGAGACAGAAATGAATTTACAAAGAGATATTTAATCAATCTATTCGCAGAACAATTAAATTACATTCCACCAGACAAATTAATTGCATTTCAATGGTCAAAAGATATTTGCATCATTAACAGTTTTCTACAACTTACAGAGTTGTAATAAAGCTCAAAAATGGTATAAGGCACAGAGACCTCACAGAATCAGATAAACTTAGAGGGTATGCCAAGCAAACCTTAGCTTTTAAGTTAATATTTTTGTTCTATTTTATTTATTTATTCATTCATTCATTTATTTATTTATTTTTAGAAAGCAGGATTTATTGAGAGGACAGAAAATCTCCCACAGTGGGAGGGTACATGAAGGGGTTACCCTTTGTTCCATTTTAAAAGCCCATCACAATTTTTCCTAATGATTATTGTAAATTAATACATCTATCTGTGTAAAATGCATAGAACAACAGTATATGTTATAAAATAAAAACTGTATATTTTGCTACTGTTATTGCTATTATTTTATATATTTTTAGAATTTATTTACTAATATTTCTGTCATATTTTATTTTTATATCTTTTTTTTTTTTTTTTGAGTTGGAGTCCTACTCTGTCACCCAGACTGGAGTGCAGTGGCCGCTCCCGGCCACCGCAGCCTCAACCTGCTGGGCTCTGGCGATCCTTCCGCCTCAGCCTTCCGAGTAGCCGGAATTACAGGCGCGCACTACCAAGCCCGGCTAATTTTTGATTTATTGTAGAAATGAGGTTTCGCCTGCCCAGGCGGGTCTCGAACCCGCGGGCTCAGGCAATCCACTCACCTCAGCCTCCCAAAGGCGCGGGATTACAGGCTTAGCCACCGAGCCCGGCAATATCTATTTACATAATTAAAATTGTGCTATAGTTTTCTGTAACATGATTTGTCTACATATTTTCAATCAAATATATTCTAGGTAATGTTATGTGGCAATATGTCAACAATATATACTTTAATAATATTTTAAGAGACATTATCTAATACATTATCTCTTTAAGAAAAAAAAAATATTGGTTCCAGTACTATAAATATTTTATTTTAACTGGGCAATCAATCAATTTCTATCATAAAGACACTGAATTATATGGCTAACCTGTATCCTTGTTAGAACATCCGTTAAAAGTTTGAACTAGATTCATAATCTGCCTCTAGCATATGTTTAAAACATTATGGAATGAATTTGACTTCATACAGTTTTCCTACACTTATATTTTCTTTGTCACATTTTCCCCATATACTTATATTAATGTTTATCTTTATAAATTATGTATATTCATGAAAATCACTTTTATCAATTAAAAGAAAACCTGAAGTGACCATTATTTTTCATTAAATTGAGTAACACAAGTTTGAGTAAATCATCAAGTTATTTAACTAAACATACTGATGAATTCAGTTAAAATTGTAGAACTGGTTGTATGTGCAAAATGTCAAATTCCTGCAATTAATGAAATTGACAAGAATGGAGCAATCCAATATTTTTCTTTTTAGCCTGAAAATGGAAGTTAATTCAACTTCATAAATATGGCTCTCTGAATATGACCTGTTATCAGGCATTGAATAACTTGTTGAAATTTTATAAATAAAGCTATATAGTATGTGATCTGCATTTTTCTTAATTATCAAAATTTTTCTCCTTCATTCTCTCTCCCTGTAATGGATTAAAAACAACAACAACAACAACAACAGGATTTAAACTAGCCATAGCTAGAGATTTGCCTTGGAGAATAATTTGGTATGAATATCATTACTAAAATCCCACTGCTTCAAATGGATTTTTAGATTAATATATCTGCAGAGATATAAAATTATCTGATTTATAACCATGCATTATTAGATCTGAAATGTCAGTTATTATCCCTTCAGCTTAATACTTAGATTACCATATAATTTTATGCATCTTTTAGAAAAGGGGTTGAAAAGTAGCAAGGATATGAATCTTGCATCTACCGTTACAATTGTAAATGTAGTGTCAAGAATAGCTGTGAATACTGCACCCTCACACTGACTTTATTCCCAGAGAGAAGGGACCACGATAATGAGGGTCGCATACATCTTCAAAGTCATAACAGTCTAATTGACTTACTGTGTCAGTTACAACCTTCTCTTCATTCTTTGGCTTTTATATTGTGAATGTATTAAACTAAACCAAGAGAATTTATCCACTCAACTTTCTCTTATTTCTGTGTATAACATTCAAGCTTAAAAATATGCTACATGTAGAAGAAGAGAGTTGAAAGTTCAACTCTTTCTCACAAAGTCCTAAACTTGTAAAGCTGGAAGTCATTGGTAATAATGAAATTAATATTTTCTCATGACTTATCATCAGCATTTATTGAATCATTATTCTAAGAATGAACAAAAAGACTTCATATGAAAAGATGATGACTGATAAGGAATTGTGCTGTATACATATAGAGTCTTTACAGATAATAGCAAGGTTGAACACAGGGTCAACAAATTTCTTTATTCTTGAAGGGGAAAGAATAAAGTGATGGTGAAAGCATGGGCTTCAATTTCAGCTCTATCATCTGTTTCTCACTTTGTAAATTTGGCTCTGAATTCATCCCACTTTCTTATCCATTAAATATGGATATCCATTTCCAACATTTTCTGTGAACATTAAATATCATAAAGAATGTAAAAACTTTTGCCATGATATTGATGTGTAACAGACATAATAAAATCTAGATATGCCTATTATTTCTATTTTATTCTTATCTACATTCTCTTTTCACAATTAGTAGACTTAGGTATAGAGAGAGAAGTTGCAGCTTCAGACATGAACATATTAGGTAGAACTTTAAAGTAGAAGCTACCTAAACGATATCTACTTGTATACCTAATCCTGAATTGTATCCCACATCTTTAAATAAAATATGTTAAAAAGAGCTAATCTCTTAACTCTTCTACAATGCTATTTACATCTAAATTTGCTTGTTTTGTATTAGCAGTCATTTAATCATCTAATATTTGCTACCATAATTTTTCTCAAAGTGCTTTGCACAAAGAAGGCATTGGACAAATACCTGTGCAAAGGGAATGCATGAAAATAACAAGTTAATCTTTCTGTCGCTGATTTTTCAGCCAAGCTGTAGAGGGGTAAAGCCTAAATATTAGCCAGGGATTAATTATTAGTCATATCCATCTCTGTATTTTTGAAGAAACATTGTGATATTTTTTCTGATCAATGCCCTTGCAGTTAAATTTAGCTGGCTCTGAGGTTTTATTTTGAGAAGTACCATGGCTGAGGGAGCTCTCATGGAGCTGGAACTGACTACAGATGAAGGAGGGTATTTTTTGTCTTTACATATCACACAGCAGGCTTTAGAGTTGTCTGATTTGAGACTATCAATACATCTGTCCATCCAGAAACTTGATGCCACTTTGTTGCTTGGCCGATGTTAAGTTCTTTCCTAGCACCTCTGGGGATGCTCAGCTTCCCACCACTGTGCCTTCTGGGGCACAGTCTTAACAGTGGATATCACTGATATATTTATTTTTTTCCTGTCTGGACTGTGCTTCCAAGGGTAAATACCTGCTTTGCTGACTTAACTGTAGTTATTCTCTTTGGATATTGACCAATGCTTTGCTCTTTGAATTTCATGTAGTTGCCTTTTATGCTATGAATTCTCAATTTTTATTTTCAAATCGCTGTGTACATCTTCACATTTGCATAATACTTTATGCTTTTAAGTGTGGTTTCAAGGACATGATGCCATTGTTTCCTTAAAAATGTAGAATATAGATATTATTAGTAAATCTTTAGCAGAAAGAAGCTAGATACATAGTTTTAGGATGTTTCTGATTATCATAGAATAATTAAAGCAGAGCGCAGGGGTAGGGTGCAGATCTTCTAGCATTTTGTATGGTTTGCTTTCTACTTGTGTGTCAGATTGAGGCAGTGTGTTTCAGTGTCTTTATTCATATTGTACAACAAAGTATTGGAACCAAGCATCACAGATGAAATGGACTTGAGTATAAAGTCTAGAGAGACTTGAGACAATTCCCTATTAAAGTGCCACCCTCAAGTGTCTCCAATAGTACGTGCATAAGTTTTCCTTAATAGGAGTGAAACTGCCAAATAATTTTAGGTTCTAATTTTTGGATCCAGATTTTTTGTACATAATTAGTCATTGAGCCAATTAATATTAGGGCCATTTATAAAGCATCCCCCATAGGTATAGAATCTTTGAAAGAAATGGAAAACAGTTCTCAGTTCTGAGAAATTTACTTTCTAGTTGCAGAGAAAACAGTTTTATGCAAAAATACAAGCATAAAATAAAAAACTCTGTTAAGGAAACCATATACTTTGCAACTTGAATACATACAAGAATAAGATCAGATAACTTCTCCTATCTCCAAGCTTTGCCCATGTGATCTCCTCTGTATTTATCTTTCTGCCTGTCTTAATTAATTCCTACTCAATTCTTGTTCAAGTAATCCTTCTTATCTCACTGGCTAAACAAACATCCCCCTTGACTTGACCTTAAGTTCCTATATTTTCAATGGCTACACTTAACTATTTTATGTTCACTTGTATAATTATTTAAATAATGTCTTGTTTATCCAATTGATTCTAAGGATTCTAAGCTCTGTGAGGTTAGGGACTATGTCTTTTTACATATGCTATTATACCACAGTGCTTCAGACAGTACTGTGCAGATGGTACATAAGGAGTATTTGGGCAATGAATGTATGAACCTTCCCTACCTAGCTGAATTGTTTTAGGAGGGTACACACTCAAAGGATACTGATTTGATTTCTCAGCCTTGCCACTATTGACATTCTAAACTGAGTAATCCTTTTCTGGGTGGGGTTGCCTGTGCTTTGCAGGATGTTTAACAACTCCATGACATCTACTTAGTATTAACACCTCTATTGCCCTACCTCTGCTCCAGTTTTGACGCTAAATGTCTCCAGATTTTGCCAATTATCCCCCAGGGACAAAAGTCACCACTGGGTTGACACTCACTGCTTTAAAGTAATAGTTACAGCCTTATCTTCCACATTTTCACAGCATCAACTGTCTACTCTCCAAACCTAACCTAATTATTATCATGTAAATCTACCTGTACCATCCTGATGCCATAATTTAAGGTAGTATTTTTGCTCATTGCTCCTTCTATAAATCTCCTTTTCATTCCACTTTATTTCCCCAAATTCTTTTTGCTCTACAGAGCCTGGTTCCAATTCCCATTAGTTGCAAGAAGTTTTCTCTATCAAGCCAGAAACAGAGGGCATACTCAGATCAGATAAAGATAAAAGAACCACACACAAAAGTAGACAGAGAGTAGAAATGATAGAACAGTATCTCACAGTTGTTACTATCCCCAGACCTGTAAGGGTAAAGATATGCAATGGTCTTCAGAATAAGGCAAGAAAGAGTTTGTAGGGAGAGCCAAATTGAAAGAGTTGCTTATATGTCATAGGGCCTACAACTAAATTTGCCTACAATTAAAGTTACTATTTTTCTTGCTTTCCAGGTTAGCATTTTCTCCTGGTTTTTCTGTGTCAAATGACAGTAACAGTGTCCACCTCAGTATTACCCAAACTAAAACCTTCAGAATAATCCTTCTGGCCAATTCCAGGGTCAGTTCACCTTTCTAATTATTTATACAGAATTCTTTTTAAATCCATTGTAATTTTTCTTCTAAGTAGTTTTCAAATCTACTCTTTTCCTTGTACTCTAGATCAAACCCTAGATATCTTTACATTATCTATTGTCAGAAACCCCTATATTCTGAGAGTCATAAGTAAGAAGTGACGGGACTTTATCCTGTCATCTCAAGGCCACATCTTGGAAATGGTTCTCACAAAGTCAACAGTGATAACAAGTTAGTCCATGGCAGGGAGAAAACATCAAGTAACTCTAGGTAATAGGCCAAAGCTAAAAAGTCAGTAGGTAGAGAGGCAAAATGCAAATGTGAAGTCCAAGGAGAAAGGAACAAGATAGAAATCAAGAGGGAATAAAGAGTTAAGACCTGTGTAACGTGGAGGTATAAATGAACAGGGATGATATTTAAATTATTTAACAATTTTTACATTTTGGGTGCCCATTCCCAAAAAGAGATAGCCACAGATTAAGAGAATATTGCTGCAGATTCTCCACTGTATCTTGAGAAGCTCTTGGTGAAGTGGTCACAAAGGGACCAAAGTGACTTGAAGAGCAGGTGGTAGATGTGATAAGGTAGTGGCTTTCTGCCACCTTGTATCGAAATAGTGCAGCTGATTGGTAATCTGGCTGAGCATCAACCCTGGGAGAAAATGAGGAATGAACAGGTAAGATATCAATGAAATGTCTGCATCCTAAAATGAGGTACCAGGTACCTGAAAATCTGTATGACTGAGAGGAGCTGTGACCTGCTGATTAATAGCTGTCCTCTAGATGTATCCCTCTCTCTTCTGTTCTCCTATGTTGGCACTTTTGATCTTTTAAATTAGGTTTCTAGAGTTTTCTAAAGCTCTCTAGTTTCCTGATGTGTGTGCACAATTTTGCTGCCACATCTGTGTCATCTTCCATTTTGTTTTTCCCAATTTGCTCTTGGCAGTTTTCCAGGTATATTACCTTGACTTTTTAAAGCATATTGGGTTTGCCCATTCTTTTATTCCTTTGCTTATGCTGTTCCTGCTTCCTGGAACTCCTCACAGGTGCCCATGCAGAAAACTCCTACTTGTCCTTCAAGAAGCTAAAGTGACATCCAATCCTAAATCTGAATCTTCTATTCTCTCTTGAATTAATTTTTGCCTCTTTCCATGTGTTCTTTTTCTAATAAAACTCAGAATTTTCTATCATGTCTTAAAACAGGTTGTCTTAACCTTCTACATAAACTTTCTATTTCTCGTCAAGGACAGGGTCCTGATGATGTTCATCTATATATATCTAGCTTCAAGAATAGTGTCTGATGCTAAAAGGTAGTGACCAAATGAGTGAATATCTGTCGATCAATTCTGAGCTAACAGAGAATGCCACTGGTTAAATGGAAATGTAACTGAGTACAATTGGCTCTTCATATCTGTGGGCTCCACATTAATGGGTTCAGTCAACTATGGATCAAAACTATTCAGAGAATTCCATCCATGTTGCTGCAAAAGACACTATTTTTTTCTTTTTGATGGCTGCATAGTATTCCACAGTGTATATATAACTTCCAAAAAGCAAAACTTAGGTTTTTCCTGCACCAAGTGCTACATTGAATTCAATCAAACGAAGAGATGTGCTGTCATTTGTTTTAGGTATTATAAGTAACCTATAGATTATTTAAAGTATGTGGAATAATGAGCATAGGTTATATGCAAATGCTATGCCATTTTATACAAAGAACGTAAGCATCTCTGGATTTGGGGTCGACAGGGGTCCTGGAACTAATCCTTCAAGAGTACGCAGGGATAACTATACTATACTTACATGAGTATCATGTAGGAAACACCCAATCTCACTTAACTGTGCAGATAATTTGGTTAAAAAAAATTAGTGAATCAAATAATCATTTGGGGTTAGTCATTTGTCACACTTGTTTTTACATGTTGCTCTTTGTTTTTTCCTGCTGTTTTTACAAAATTATCTGTAATTTATTCAACTTGAATGAATTGAACAGGTGAATGGAATTGGATAATGAATACAGGCATGTTGATTGTAAATTTTCATAAAGTCATTGTTTTCCTGTCTAATGCAAAACAGGCATTCCCTCTTTGAAGACCTGGGGATAACATGAACAGGGTGAATTAATTGATATTTGTAGAGTACAATGAGTTATGCATAAAGATGTACTTTATTTAAATATAAAAACAAACAATAAAAGCCTACTTTGCTGGAGAATGCATTATGAAGACACAGTCAGTCTTGCTTTAGAGGGAGAAAAACAACAAAACCACAGCTAAAATAATAAGGATTCAACAAGATATTCTTTGAAAGTAAACAATTTATAAACTGTAATATTTTCTATGTCTGACATATTGCTTACACGGTATTTCAAATCTCTGGTGAGTTTAATGAAATGGAACTAAGGGTTTTCAACATTAAGTTTTGGAATACAAATGCAAGATTTGTGGTATTTACATTGTTTTTGCATAATCCTATTACTTGGTGAATACAAATTTGGTAGCTCCAATGTTTTGGATGCTACCAGTTCCTCCAATTTCAACTATATCATCTTATCATCTGAGGCAGAAAGAGGAACATTTGTTTTTGATAAGAGTATCTCACTTTTGCTCACAGGTTAGGTTTCTTACCATTTTTATCTTCATTTGTATTTCATTTCTTGAGAAATGATTTTACTAATTTAAGTATTGATATACCATTATATGGTTCTCTGTCTTCTCATTAATTCTGTGCAGTATTTTCATGACATTTAGTTTTTGAAATAGAGATGCAAAATAAGAGCATATTTTAAAGACTAGATATTTTTAAGCCTTTTGGTGATCACTATATCTTTAAATTAAATTTTCCTCCATTCCAGTACTTTCTGCATAAAACCATTCTAAAGGTTGACTCCCAAATATCGCTGTATTTTAGTCCAAATACTCCGTAATGTGCTCCATTCTACTTACCCAGCTATGTTATTCAGGTTTTCTAAGGACCCACTTCTTACTGCGGTTAGTGGATGCCTACAGAGCTGTGTGCTCATTACGCTTTGCTCTGTGTTTGTGCTGCTCAATATCCTGCTAAGTGAACATGATCCACTGATGCTTGCAGCAAGTTTTCCAAATCCAACCTCACATTCAAGGACAAAATTTCAAATTCTATGACCTCCATAAAGACTTACTTGATGATTCTATTAAACATAGAGTTTATTCTTTTCTTAATATGTATGTATCCAAAGAATGATTACCATGCATTCTACCATTTAAGGGACTAATTGCTTCATGTGTGAATGCTATCTTCTGATTGCTCAGGAGAAAAGATCACATTGTATATTTGTATATGTTGAAAGTGTTTTTCATAGTGCCAATTGTAATATGTAGCATAAACAGGCAAATGTAGAATGATAAAATTCCCCTATGGAAGCAGTGTGCCTGGTTTTGCCCTTTCTGGACAACAGTCTTTTGATTGTGTATATCAGGTAATACATGGTAAGTTTATTCTGGTTAAAAAGTTAATAACTCACATTTATATCACACTTTATATCTTTCCCATGATGTTCCCTATATAGTGTCTAATTTTATATTAACAATTGAACATATTAAACATATATTTTATTAGTAGTAGTGATTATTGTGTTTAATAAAAATTCATCTTGCAAAGTATCAAAGCTGTTAACATGGCAAATATATTACTCTAATAATATCTACTATATATAGTCATGAATAAATGCAATTTTTTGTTTAAACAAATTATTCATATTATATATAATTTAATAGAAAATGTAACACAAGAGTAGTTTTTTTAATATAACCGTGGAAATGATTGTTTATTATAAATGACTATTTATTCGATGCTTGCTTTGTGCATATATACTCTACTAGGGACTCTCTCGATATTATTTCTTATCCTCACAACACCTGAAAGATAAGTGTCATTATCACTATTTTTTTACGTGAGAAAATTGATGTTTAGAAAAGTTCTACGATTTGTCTCAGATCACAAAAGTATTACTTAGCCCACCAATTTCAAGTCCAGAAATCAATGACTGTAACATCCTCCCTCTTTCCCCAACCAAGCTCCAACTCTCAATTTTCATTTAAAAACAAGTGACACTCATCAAAAATCCAGTGCTGTCATACTTTGAATTTCACTATAGTTTTACATCCATTATAATGCAATTTCCTTCAAAAGCTATGCTAATCTGTTATTTTAAACTCCTTTAGTACATATCATAATTATGACATCTAATAAATGTTAACCTTTTGATGGAAATAATTTCAAACCTATGTGAACATTATCCAATTAATTATTCAAAGACATTGTTGGATAATAATTGTGAAACTAATTATTACAGATCAAACTGGTCACAAAATGGATTTTCTTTTCTATTATGCCAACAAAACTGCAAATCTAATCTATTGTCTTTCATTCTGTGAAGCCATTTAACTTGATGAAAAATATTAAAAGAGAATCAACTTTGAGAACAAAGTGAATCAAATGATCAATTTAGCATCAACTACATTTTGAATGTTATACCTGCCAAAGTGAGTTCTGACCAGTTTAAAAGAAAAAAAAGCTGATGTGGTTCAAACTCCTTTTTTCTCCCTGCATCTTCCCTGTACTCTGCCTGTGAAGCAATCAGGAGATGTGTTCAGGCTCTGTGTAGCTCTCTCTCTCTCTCTCAAGAGCAAGATTGTAATCTGAGAAACTGACAAATTTTACTTAAATCTAGATCTTTGCTATCTGAAGTTTGATCCTCTGTCCAGCAATATAGCAATCTCTGGAACTTGTTGGTAATGCAGATTCCCAGACCCTACCCCAGAGCTCAACCAAAATTGGCGTTTTAACAAGATTCACACTTATTTTTATGCACATTAAAGTATGTGAGGCACTGCTCTAGCTGACTCTTTCAACTGTCTGAACTACAGTGAGCATAGAAACCAAAATAAAGTGAGTTTCCTCCCTCTTTTCTTAGCTAAATCAGGGTTTTCTGTTTGTTTATTCCTGGTTTTCTTTGATCTTATAATAGAGTTGACTCAAATACAGAGCTTTTAAAAATAATTATGAGATGTACTATCATATCTGTGTTGGTTTAGACACAGTAGACATAGGACCATGCCTTGCTGCTAACATTATACTATTATAAGGGATTATAGTATTTTTGAATAATAAGAGCTCTCAGAACAGTTATTTAAACCTTTTATTTACATGGAAGAAGCTGAGGCCCCAAGAAGTGAACAGACTTGCTCAAGTATTGCAGCTAGTTTTTGGCAGAGCCAGGACTAGATAATACATCCTTTTATTCTAAATCTTATATTTCAACACAGTTTCATTTTACTTATCTATGTGTGTTTCAGTAACAGAGTATCATTTGAACAACATGGTAATATTCAGCCATCCTATATAGACTATTTGTTGATTCATCCCAACAGACTAGGATATATAAATGTCCCTGGCTCAGTGACCTGGTGGAGTTGGCTTGTGTTGGCTTATACCAACTCGTAAGAACCAATTTGTGCACCAGCATTGCTTCTCAACTCTGTTCAGTGACGGCATATCTGCAGTTGGAAATCAGCCATGGTAGGGAAATTTATACCATAAAAATTGGCAAACTCTACAAATTAGACTCTCTTATCCTGGAAATCTGATTATTAAATATTTACCAGCACAACAATTTCCTGACTGGATTGCTATTTCCAAAGGAAGTTTCAGCTTATTCAAAATTTAAGTCAAAGCAGTTCTTGGAAACAGACTGTGGTGTCATTCTCTCTGTGTGGATTGGATTCTGGAAGGCAAGTCTTTCAGCTCACTTCTACCATTCAGCAATGACGTCTAACACATACAGTCTATTTTGGCCTTTATGTCTCCCCTCCCTATCATGAAGATTTGGGGTTTTTCAAGCATGCATTAGTGTCAAATGATACTTAGTAAGTATTAATTACCCAATTGCTACATAATTGCATTTTGAGTGATTTGTATTTTCTCAGTTGTCACTAATACCCCAGGGACTTTCTGAGAAGTATGTTTTTCTTCCTTATAAGACAGACCTTACCCTCAGCCTTGTTAATTTCTATACACATACAAGTACAGAGCTATTCCACTAAAATTCATCAAATAACTGTCTAATTCTGTGTCATTCTTCTTCACTCTTTGAATATGTCAATCTCTTTAATTCTCCATACATATTGTACATAGATAGCAGCATGTTCTTTCTGTATCAGTGTCCTGATGATTTATAAGGAATGACTGCTGATTTGCCTTGATATTTTGAATTCTATTTTATAGTAAACCTAGACCACAAAGAAGCCCTCATTTAAATTTCTGGTTGCGGGAGTAGTAGACTGATAAGATACCTTTCTAATAAGGCTTCATAGCTAGGGCACTGTAGCCTAGTGTTCTATGTGAGAGAAAATATCATCAACTTTTTTCCTTAGTTTTGAAGAGAATGGAGCCATTAGAAGATGTATAGCTTTTGCCATTCTGCCTGGCTCACGATAAATTGATTGCCTATAAAGATCTTTTAGAGGTAAATGCCCCTTTCTCCCAAGACTGCTTTCTCTTTCTTGTACTTGAAATGCATTATCCTAAGTGGGTAAAAAAAAAAATTTTACAGTAAAGTTCTTTATCTTGAATCAGAAAGAGCTACCATTTTGCTGGTTACTTCACATTCTGATGTGCACTATTTTTATCACCATCCATGACTTGTTAAGCCTTAGTTTTTGTTTTTACTTGTTTGTCTTTTTGTTTTTGTTTTTATTTTGAATTTTTTAGACTATCTTCACTCTTAGGCTGAAAGGAAAACAACTTATATAAAGTGATTTGTGAGGGGCTACCACAAGCATCTCTTAGAACAACACCATTGCTGGCAAAATCACTCTGCTGAGCTGGAAGGGGAAAACTAACTATCATCTAACTATCTATGTATTTATGTAATCTATCTATCTATCTATCCATCCATCAATCTATTTGGGGGACAGTGGTAACTCAAATGTAACTATGTCACTTGAACCTCTTGAGGCCTACTTATTTTCAAGATGCAAAAAGAAAATAGTACTTTAACATATATTCACAAAACTCACAAGGCATAAAGTACAATATTTCCTTAATGTAGGCTTCTGTAAAGGAGAGACAGAGCAGATTTATCTAATGGAGTACTTGTAAAAAAGGGAACAAAAATAACTACTACATCCATTGAAATCTGTATATTTATAGGCAATTATTTGTCAAAATTTCCATTTGGGTGTATAACAGCCATTTCAAAACTAAACTATCTTAAGCTGAACTTCTGCTCTAATTTTTCCTTATCTAGAACCCATTTCATCATGGTTTCCAACTCAATTAGTGGCAACTTCATCCTTTTGGTAGCTCCAGCAAAAATTCATGCTTTACTCTTCTCTTATGTCCCACATCTTACTGCACCAGGAATTCTGTTGGTCTCACAATATGACCTCATATACTTCAAGTCCAGAGGTCTCTTTATCCCTTCACTGCTGTCACCCAATCTGATCCACCATTATTGAATTGTAATAGCCTGCTGGATGCTTCTCCATGCCTCTACTCCTGCCCTCTCTCCTCAGCCCTTTCTCAACTGAACAACAAAATATGATCTTTTAAAAATATAAGCCACAGAACCGTTCACTTCTCCTTCAAAAGGCTTCAAAAGTTCCAGTTTTATTTAGAGTAAAATCCAAAACTCTATAAGATGCTACATGTTCAGTCTTCTCATCAGTATCTCCATGTCCGTGTATAGCGAACTTCCATCTAAAGAGCTATGCTTCAGTTTCACTCTCTTGCTGTTTCATGAAACACATCCATTACTCCTCAGCCTTAAATACTTTATCTGACTATTTTGTTCCCTGAGGTGCTCTTTCCCTGCATTCGGTGTGACTCGTTCTCTTACTTCCTTCAGCTCTTTGCCTAAATGTCACCTTCTCAGTATATCTTTCCTTAAATAATATAATTCAAATTTGATTTTCCCTCATTTTCTGTTCTCTGTCCTCATTGTTTTCAAGATCATTCTTATTACCATCAGTAATACTAAATATTATACTTATATATTTACTTTTTTTATCCTCTCACCCAACACGAGAATATAAGCTCTATAAGGAGAAAGGACTTGTTGGTATTATTCATATCTATCTCCCTAGGACCTAGAAGAGTTTAATGAATGAACTTTTCTCTTTTCCCAAAATTTCCCACTAATGACAGTTACTAAAAATATTATCTCATCTTATTTCCTTTCCTTCCCATTCAGCCCCCAGGTATCATGAAAGTTAGTGCTTTCTTTTCTTCATTCTGCTACCTTGACAAATCATTTTCCCTGAGCCCAGACTCTTGTGAACTACAGTATTCATCTGCTACTTTGACTTTTATTCTTATTTTTGGAGTACTAACTTTCACCAGAAGGTTACTAAATAATTTTATCTTTTTTAATAAACAATTTCTGTCAAATTTGAATAACAAACTCAAATAGCATGTTTTTAAAAGGATACTATCTTTGGAGATCCTCAGTGATGACTTAAGTAGCTATTTTTTATGTTGTTGAAAATATGTAAAAGTATAAGCTTAGGCATTAATTTGTACTTTGATGGTTCTTCTAATCTTATTAAACTTAAAAGGATAAAACATAAGGCTATAATATGAGGAAAATCCAAAATAATGGACAATAATACTTTGTTAGAACTGTTGGCATTAGAAAAACATACTCACAGAAGTGCCTTAGTTATCTTTCTTTTTCTTTCAAAATGCATAATTTATTATTTGAATTATTTTGATGATTGTTTTCTTAATTCTACCTTGTTAACAATAAAGTGCATCTGATGGTGATTATTTTGATAAGAAAACCTGTTAAATAGGCACCTCCAAAAGAATATACTGAGTATGTAAAAATATCCTTTAGTAAAAACTCTACATTTTATTTTACTATTCTACTAACTGCTACAGGATTTTTGAAAATTTGTATATGTAAAACAAGAACCTCTTATTAGTTCTTTTATAACTTATATTGCTCGCCATGAAGTCATTTAAATTTCATGTAGACTGGCCCATATTGTAATATCAACCCAACTTTAGCATCTATTCATTGAGATGGCCATGCAAATAAAACAAATTACATTTTAAAGTACATGTTGGTGGGGTGGGAGAGAAGCAGGACAGGCAGTGGTGGGAACTGCCTGGGGAAGTGTGGGCACATCTCATACAAGGGTACCTGCATAATGAACATTTGTATACCTAACCCTGAATTACACCCACATCTTTAAAAAAAAGAAAATAAAGGATTCTTTTAAAGTAAAAAAATAAAAATAATAAAGCACATATTGGCATCCATTGGAAACTTAAAATTTTAAATTTATTTTATAGTCTGAACAGACAGAAAGGTTTACAGAATTCACTTTTTGAGACATTTTTAAAAGTAGATTAATCTCTGAAAGGGATAAAATATAAGTCTCAAACTCTCTAAATCAGTCTATGCAATTAGCATGGAAAGGCTAAGAGACTCGTGTCAATCCTTCTTTTTCATTTCTTCCTTTTCTCCCTTTCACAAAAATGCTTTGAAGATCTTGCAAAATGCCAGATGTTGTGTTAAACTCAAAAACACCTGAGGGATATAAAATAAGGAAGATATGCAATTTGTCTTTGAGACAGTAAAGTTCTTAGTAGTAGAACATTTATAATCAATCACTTTCCTGTATTAATCTATAGTAGAGGTATAGTAAGTAAATGGGAACATTCTAACAAGATTCCCAGGCCAAATACTTCTGGAAATCTTGTTTTGTCATTCATAATGAACTAGTTTATGCTGGAAATGTTCTTTTAATTTCAGTGACTTAAAACAACAAAACTTGATTTCTAGTTTAGACTCTTGTTGGTCTTAAGTTGGCAGCAAGGTCTACTTCATGTGGTCCTCACTACTCTTCCCCAAGCTGTGGGAAGCTTGATATCTGGACTTCCATGATAGTCAAGTCAGGAAAATGAGAATTAGGAAACGTGTGCAGTAGCTCTTGAACTTCTACTCACATCTCATTGGTCAAAGCAAGTCATGGGGTCACAGCTAACTTCGAATGTGGCCAGGCTGTTGATGAACAGCACTAATGACTTTCATACCAAGACAATACACTATAAGAAGTTGCTCCTATCACATGTACCATACTACTTTTCATATTCAGAATTCTCTGGGTCTTTTCAGTTTACAAGTATATGCTATATGTACTTACAGACTAAGAATTCAATATTTGTGAAGACTGATCAATACTCATACACAAGTACATCATATTTACTTTATTTACCTAATGTTTACTTGAAATAAAATCTAGATCTTTGCATTTTTTTGGATAATTTAGTTTTCATAATATTTATTTCTTTTTTCCTCCCTCATTGTATATATGTTCTCTTGATATCTTATGTATTTTCTCCAGTAGTTATATATACAAAATTCTAGCACCTTGCCATGGTTTGCCAATGAATCATTCTATTCTAGTAATATTTTTAAACTAAGGCATGGCAATGAATGGACTTATAAATGCAGTTATATTTATTTTTACTTTTTGGATATTTACTATCTTATCTAATTTTAAATTTACCTCTTTCACACACATACACACACACATACACAAATTTTAAGACACCATTATTAAGGGAGCTAAACAAGAAGTTTAACCATTTGAATATATATGTGATTTTTGGACCCTGTCGGACTTGTACAGCCTGGGTCACTAACACATGGTTCTCTCTAGATTCGGGCATTTATGGAGTCATTCAATACTAGTCAAGCCCTTTATGTTCTGGCAGTGGCCCTGCTTCACATGTCCGTATATCTACATGTCTCCTAAAAATATGCTTTCAATGTGAAGAGTGTAAAGTTTTAAAAATATTTTCTATCATTGGCCATATATAGTGCTATCATTTATTATACAGTAGAAAACTATAGATAATGATCAAGAATCAAGGGCAGCCGGGCTTGGTGGCTCAGCCTGTAATCCCGCGCCTTTGGGAGGCTGAGGTGAGTGGATTGCCTGAGTCCGCGGGTTCGAGACCTGCCTGGGCAACTTGGCGAGACCTCATCTCTACAACAAAGCAAAAATTAGCCGGGTGTGGTAGCGCGCGTCTGTAGTTCCAGCTATTGGAAGGCTGAGGCGGAAGGATCGTCAGAGCCCAGCAGATTGAGGCTGCGGTGGCCGGGAGCGGCCCCTGCACTCTAGTCTGGGTGACAGAGTGAGACTCCAACTCAAAAAAAAAAAAAAACAATCAAGGGCAGCATTTGTAATTTTAAGTCTGTGGTAATCATCTCTATCTAAATCTAGTATTTATTCTATAGCTTAATACCATATCATCCCTCAAGGATTAATAGGAAACAAGATAATATCTGAGAATTGGAAAAGCTTTTGAGGTCATCTACTCCAATCCAAATTTTGAAATGTTCTGTACATTCCTAAAGTTAACAGGAATGTGTCTCGCATTCTAAACTGAGGGAATGGCATAAACTAAGGCAAAGTCAGAGAAAATCTCAACACTCTTTTGAGAGATAACAATTTAAAAACACTTGAACTCAATGTAAGAGAGAAGACTATGCTAGAAAGTCAAAAGTGGGACACTAGTTTAGGGTCACAATGTTTTAGACCATGCAAAGGAAAGGTTTACATTTTATATCTTAAGGTTTAGTGTCTTCAGGCTGGACTTAGAGAGGAGGCATTAAAAGTTTCATGTAGTGAAATTGTTCTGAACTTTAGCACCTATTCTCCTCTTCAAGAAATCCACAGAATTTTCTAAGGAGTAAAGAGATTTAACATCATAGATAGGGCTTTTAAAAAGAGAAGCAGTTATTTATAGTGAGGTCAATGGGATTTCTTGCTTGAGATTAATGGACTGGTCATTGTGGAGAATAGCCTCTCTTTTCCCAGGTAGTTCGATATAGATGACCTAATAGTTCTTTTTCATCTTGGATTTTTATGGTGCTGATTACATTAATTAGGAGAAGATACTGTATAATGAAGCTCGTCAGAAAAAAAAATTAATAGGTTACTTTAATAAGTTTTCCTGTGATTTGTGTTGCTGATATGAACAGCAATTATCTAGCTAAGTAATGAGACACTAATGAGCATGTCTTTCTTGGATTACTTGGCAAATGCACTAGAAGCATTGGACTATAAAAGCAAGTAATGATTTGTTTTCTGTAGGTTACTCATTTTTACAGCAGTATTTGTGTAAAGACCCACACCAACGAACCCCACTATTTGTTAAAATGATCCTAATACACCTTATTAAAAGTTACCTTGCAGTTATTTATCTCCCTTTTACTTTAGACAGCTATTCTCAGGATTTTTTGTTTGTTTGTTTGCTTGCTTTTTAAATTGATACAAAATAGATACACATAGTTCAGGGTGCATTTGTTAATTTAATACATTCGTGTACTTTGAAAAGACCAAATCAGTGGACTTGAGATATCTATCACCATAGATAGTTGTCTTTTCTTTATTCTAGAACCATTTAAATTCTCTTCTAGCTCTATTGAAATATACCATAGATTATTGTAAACTATAGTTACCCTACTGATCTGTCTTCCATCCAAGTACTAGCCCATCCAAATCCGCTTAGCTTCCAAGATCAGACAAGATCAGGCGAATTCAGTGTGGTACAGCCATAGACACCCTACTAATCTATCTTACACTAGATATCTTATTTCTTCTTTCAAGGTGTATATTTGACAGTTATTCTACTACACATAGATTCATACAAAACCATATTCAAGAATAGTAGTGATCAATTCTACAAGTAACCTTAGACAGGTAATATGGGAAGGGTTGAACATTTACCCCAGTTTGAGAGCTACTGAATTCATCTATTACTGTCTTGTAATGGCTAAGGAAAAATTCAATGTGGCTTTTGAATTTATATGAAATGCCTTAGATCCATGGCCCCAAATAAAGCCATATATGACGAAAGTCCACATGGCATATAATTGGGCAACTAAGTGGGAGAGCAATAAAGTTAGGATTTAGGAGACTTGAACTTAAGTTTATCTCTTGATGTAAAACTTTGGTAAAGTCTTTTAATCTTGTCTCCATGTTTTACACCTGTATAAAGAATTTGGTTGATATTTTCTCTATTTTTCTATCACTAAAATTGCATGATTCAAATTAAATAATGTTCAAAACACAATATAGTCAGAATTATTTATTGAATTTAATATTTCTATCAATCACATAATGCAATAAGTACATATGACCTTTGCTTTTTCTTTTGCCTATCCTATCTCAATAGTATTGTCAATACTTAAAAACAAGATTAAATTTAATCCAAATTTTTTTCCCAATGTAAATATTTATTCTAAATATAGGTTTCTTCTTATTGTAACATTGTTAGAAGGTGTGGAAAACCCAGATCTTAACTGTAAAAGTGGAGGCTAACATTTCTGATTTCAACATCTTTTTAAATTTAGTAACTGGTTCCAGGAGAGAGCCTGTCTAAATAGAATTATACTGTGGTTATTTTTAGAGTTGTTACAATTTTTTTAGTCCAGTCTTTGATGTTTTACACACAGTGTTTACATGAGCAAATTACATATCCTACCATTCTTTCTAGTATTTACAAAATAGGGCAAAAGTAGTTTGAAGAGGGAATTCTGATGAACAAAAATGACCTACTTTTAAATTTAAACAAACTTTCAAATTACAGTTTGCTAATTATCCCTTTTCTTCTTACTAATCAAGTAAAAAACTATACTGAATTATCGTGGTTTTTTTTTTTTTTTTTTTTGCTAACTTGCTTATTCAAATGAGGTGACTTTATTTAAATATAGATGTATTTATCATGACTCTATACTGAAATATGGCATAGAATAGTCCTTTGAGAGAAAAAGAGAATCATGAATCTTCTTCATAACAATAGGAATTGGGGAAAAAATCTTGACAGAAAAGGATTTTACACGTCCTCTACTTGTGATTTTTGCATGGGTGTGCAATCTCTCTTTCCTATGAAGTACATTGTTTATCAGATCCCCTTGAAGTATGTTAGCAGAATGCAGACTTCCAGGCATGCTAAATATCCAGTATCTGTGATGCAGACCTTCATGTTAATATTTTAGTTCTCTCAGCAGTAACTCACTCTTTTCAGTTAGCTCATGCAACTCTGAGGCAAGAGAATAGATGCTAAATGATTTTGCTTTTGCTCCACTGAGCAAAACAACCTTGAAAGATGCCACGCTAAGTCTTCCAGGAATTTGTTAATCCTTTGTTCGTATTTATTCTGGTATACTGAGAATTTTGACTAGCTGGCCAACAGACAGCTAATTAAGGTCTGCTGGGTTCTTCCTAACACATCACCCACATGTGCCAAAAGAACCAGTCTTGACTCGCTTTTCATTTCTCTATAAACCAGCATAATCAAAACCCCTTTCTTAGCATCTTTAGCATTGACTGTTACCTACACCAATACCCACTGAAGCTCCCAAGCAAACTTACATCTATTTTCCTTCAGATCTTACACCTATTTCCTTCAAATATATATATATATATATATATATATATATATATATATATATTTCCCTCTATATTAAAATACTCTTGCCTCTAGATTTTGTGTTTCTAAGGCAGAAAAATTTCCATAAATAACAAAAGCAAGAGGACTATAAAGGTTTTGTTTTATTTTTTAATTCTGACTCAAGATCTATAATATAGTTTTATGATACTATGTTTTAAAATACCAGAGGTATTCTCAGAACACAACTCTTTATTCAAGGATGCTTAAAATGTCTGAAATCCATGACCTATACTTAAAAAAAAATAAAGAAAAAGGAAAAAGAAAAGAAAGAGCCTAATACCCATGTCTCGTAAAAAAAAAAAAAAAAAAAAAAAGTAAAGGAGGAATGACCTACCCAGAGTAAAATGACTTTATTTTTTAAACTTAAGGTAATAAATGTATAAATTGAAAGACCCAGAATACATAATTCGAAAGGTCAATACCATAGGGCTAGTGAAGTCAACACAGGAAAGGAAGAAACTATGAATAGTTACAACCAATACAATATATAATTTAAAAACTTACACTTCCATAAACACATCACAGGACTCACCCTTTAAAATTACCCTGATAAAAACTTATTTCCTCCAAAAAAATATAATTATTTCTGCCTGCTCAGCCTAGACATTTCTATTTACAATGAACTATCCTGGATTTTATCAATATTGCTTAATATGGGAACCTCTATTAGAAGAGTACTACAAATGTTATAACTGTTGTACTTGCAAATGGAGTAGCCATTTACTCTCTAAAGTCAAGCAAATTTAGGGTAATTTCTCTGCAAAGTGTTCATCTAGAATAACTGCATTTACAGTGTGGTTTACAGACCCCTGAGAGTTTATGAGGTTAAAACAATTTTTATAATGATACTAAGTTGCTACTGGTCTCTTTCATGAGCTGACATTTGCACTGATGATGTAAAAGCAAATGTGGGTCAAGTTGCTCACCCCTTAGCACAAGTCAAAGCAGTGACACCTATTGCATTAGTGGTCTTGTGTTCATGGCAATGCAGACCTACGAATAATACAATGAAAGCTAATTTTAAAACACAGATTTTATGTAATTATGTCAGTAAAAATTTTAACTTTATTAAATTTCCACCTTTGCTTACACATCCCTGTATTACTTTGCCAAATGAGAAGTCCACTTAGACACTCTGTGACATAAAGAATTGCCATAATTGTCTTGAGGACAAGCACGTGTGTAATTGGGTGATGAGTGGAACTGTGACTTTTTTCATGGGATGCTATTTTCACCTGAAAACATGACTGATAAACATATTCTGAGTGTTCAGATTTAGGAAGGTTGTAACAGTTTCTCAAAAATGTATAAATCAAGACTGCTCTTTTAAAGGAAAGCATTGGCAGCAATTGTAGATAAAATTTGAGTAAGGGACAGTTAGGAATTTTGAGAGCTGTATCTGCCACCCTGACTTTGCACCCTCCCTATACATAAAGATCTCTCTTATGAGTTGTGTAGTGTGCTAACCTTTGTGAGAGCAGCATAGCTCAGTGAGCCAATACTTTCCAAATGTTCTATACATGATGTTACAAAATCAGGCATAAGTACAAGATTCTTTCAAAATGCAAGGTAAAAAATGAATAGAAATGTAAGACAGTATATGGCATTTACTCATATGGTTTCCAATTCTACACCACAACTTACTTTTAACCAAGATTTGATATAAAAGCAAATAAAACTATCCACAATTACCTGGAAAGGCTATTAAAATACTCTTCCCTCCAATTCTGTGACCCAGATAGTCTTCATGTACTTCAACTAAACAGTATTTTTACAACATATTCGTTTTTTTAAAAAGACTCCACCTATTTGGCCAGAAATTATGTATATGTTTTGCTCTGGAAAATGTGTTTGTCATAAAAAGTTACTTATGTTAACATGTAATGGATTTATCATTGTTTTTTAAAGTAAATTAGTAAACATGATTAAAATTCTTAACTTTCACTTTTAATATGGTAAAAATCAATGGACGAAACTCATGTAGACCATAGAGAACCATCATTGGTTTAGAACTTTGGTTTAGAATTTTGGTTTAGCCTTAAGTTTTTATTTTCAGAGAAAGGCGAGTGTTTTCTTTTGTTCTTGGGTTTGCTTTTGCTTTTTCAAAAATTTTCTGCTGGTGAAAATCTCAAGAACCTTCAAGTTTGTCCATCAAGAACATTTTCTGATGTCCTCACACTCCCTGAACTCTGCACACTCTATCTCATAGGTTATTAGGGAATGTCTAGGAAAACAGAACATTACAAAGTTCAGGTGTTTAAATTTATCCCTACATGGAAATTAAAGGAGAAATCAGAGACTATTAGCTCTGGTCAACTGATGAGTGTAGAGAACCTAATGAGAGTAGAGGCAGCTGATTCTAGTCCCAGCAGGCGGTGAGAGTTAACCCCTACTTGGAGGATCCAGTCCATGAGGTATTTGTTTATATTTTGTAAGGCATGGGAAAAAGCTTGAAGATACATGGAAGGCAGATTTTTAATTTGTTAAGAACGTAAGTCTTAATGCACACTGGAGGGATTGTTCTTTCTTGTCCAATTTATGCTTGATCTGTATTTTGTTATTCTGAAATGCTGATGTTTTATAAAAAGTTCCCTTGGGACATTCTGACTTTTGTTTTTTGTGATATATAATCTACCATCTGTGACTTCATTTTTCAATTCACTTATAAGTGACTTGATTCATTCACTAATAAGAATGTATCAAGCCCCTTTAGATCATGTTTTCCTTTTGGAACTCAGTGTAACAAAAATTATGTTAACAGGCTGTTTTCTTAACAGTGGCATATCTCAACACTTAGTCTGTCCTATTCAGAGTTCATTTCCATGCTAGCTAATATCACAGATTCTAGTTTGTAAAGAGAAGACATCTTTGAAAAGTAAATAAAACAGTTCTTGCTGAAATTGAATTCTTAAAATTAATGTTTTTATTTTTATCAAAGCAATGCTGTTTGCAAAATGTTTTATAGGAATATTAATAAATACCTTGGGCAGCAAACAGTATCAGGTTGAAATGTACCAAAACATGTATTAATTGTCCCATAAAACATACTCTGTTATGTCATATTGCTTAAATTAGATGGAGTTGCCAAGGCAACCCTTGCATCCCATGATATCACGATGGCTAAAAGAATGAATGCTAAATTTCTGCTCCACTTACAGAAAACTATCAGGAAAGCTGCACAGAAATGAGGAGTTCTTGTTGTTTACACTCCACTGCAAACACACTCACACATCATATAGTATTCAGCAACAAACAATATTAGCTCAAACCAGGTCAGAAATCCCAATCCAGTATAAGAGTTTCAAGTGTTCACATTATCAAACTTCTGCTTCAAGTAAGTTATGTGCCATTCTTCAGTTCAGCTTAAAATGGAAGTACTATTTAGTCATCTGAGAAAAGGATAAGATAATAGTTTATACCAAAAAGCACATTGAGAATCAATAGAAGTTTCTGTTTTTAACTTAGTGTTTATACATCTCTTTATATAATCTTAATTATATAAGGTCATAACATCACTGAACTCAGTGGCTTACAAACTGTTTTGACACAATTTTAATCTATATGGACTAATAATCTACTTTCAACCTCAGCTGTCAGTCACCAACCTGTCATCACAAGCTATTTAAATGTGCCTTTTAGGATCTAGATTCTAGTATTTTACCAAATAAGTAGAAAAAGCCTGAATAATTTGAGAAAAAGTTTCAATAAAGTGTAATATTAAAAAGATGACATTAAACTCCAGTATCACAAATATCTCTTCTGCTTTATTATTCATAGGTGCATACAAGGTGTAACTAGAAACTGGTCATTTGAGAAGTAGAAAATCAGTTTCTGTGAATAAAAACATAGATTTGTAAATTTAAAAGATAACACACCATATTAATTTGTTTTAATATTAAATAATGTGTATCTCAGTTCCTTTGGATAATATGAGATTGAGAAAATTTGGTATATTCTGTTTAATTTACCTGAGAAAAGAAAATATACTGGAATAAAAATAGGTTGAGGCAATAAACTCATTGGAATTTACTGATGATTGGCAGATCAGTTAATGTTTATTGAATACTAAGTAGATGTACAATGCCTACAGAGGATGATAATGAATATTTAATTGAAATTACATATGAATGAAAAGAAATGTGGCACCATTATCTCCATCTTACACATGTAGAAACTAAGATTTAATAAGTTAAGTACCTTGCCCAGGGCCAGAGTGCTAGTAGGTGGTAGAGCCATGATTTCCTGAGGACTAACTCTGAAGCATTCAGTATAGGCATCAGAAATAAAAAATAGATTAAAATTTTAAAAAGATAAGAAAGGAAAAGTTTGGCATAAAATATGTTAGAGATTTGCATTTTGTTTTGTCTTATAAATAGACAAGGCATATCATTTCAAATTGCCTGACAACAGCATTGCTTTGGGTACCTAGGGCACCCACATTTATAGAAAATGAGGAAGGGTGAAAACATTTATGCAATCAACAGTTTTGGAAAAGTTCACTCTGAACAAGAAAAAAGTAAAATATGGAAAAGATGGTGCAGCAAGAAGACTCCTATATGCAGTTTGAAGAGCTGCTTCATGAAAAATCATGTCCCAGGAAGTGTTTCCAAAACAACTAATGCCTCCATCCTTTTAGTTCCTACTCTTTTTAGTAAAGCTTCCCATTTTTATCTTGCCAAAGTGCAAACAGGAAATGACACTAGACAATGTTGCCCATCAGTCTTCCATGTCAGTGTTTGCTTTCATACATGTTTTCCTTAAAACACAATGCCCCAAAACTGCAGACAAGACTACTGATGTTATCTTATAAGTGCCAATAACAGTCATTTTTTACTTTCTCATTTTTAGTTCTTCTATTATTCAGCCTAAATTGCATTTACTTTTTGTGACTATATCACACTATTGTTTGATCACATTGAGTATACGATCGAATAAATTGCACTCTGATTCTGTGTTAACTGATTTTTATATAAAATCTAAAACATTTCAGCATTTTAATGATTTTTGAACCCAAGTACAAGACATTTATTCTAATTCTAATCTTAATTAAATTTTGATCCTATTTTCCTTCTTTTTTTATTTTAAAGATGTGGGGTACAATTGAGGATTTGGTATACAAGTAGTCATCATGTGGGTAAAGTTTGGGCCTCCCTTTTGTCCCCACTTTGCCTGGCTTGAGATTAGTTACCTTTATTGTTGTTGTTCCCCCCCGCCTCCCTGCACCACCTCCCCTGGCAGTATCCCACTACTGCCAATATCTTTCTTATAGTTTAATGGTAAAAGTTCAAGTTCTGCTTATGAGTGAGGACATGTGGTACTCAGTTCTTTGTTTCTGTAATAGATCACTGAGTATTACTTTAAATCCATCCAAGGAGACTTTAAATCCATTCAAGTTGTTGCAAAGTCCATATGTTTGTCCTTTATGGATGGGCATAAAATGGCTGTGCTACTTTCAAGTCTATCTAATCCTGATTCTGATATGCCATCCTTTCTGCATTTGAGCTTTACAATTTGTGTTTCTTTCATTGTTTACATACTGGGTTTGTAATCTTTTTTATAAGCATAAAGTTGTAAAATAAGAAAATAGGACAATGACTGTGATTACAGATCAAATCCTATGATTTCTGGTATTTGGGTGTTCAAAATGACATTAAGCAGAAGCCTAATTTTCCATGCTATGAATACATTATTCAGCAAACTACAACTACATACAATAGTACTAGGATTCAGTTAACATGATTGCATATTGTAAAACAGACCTTCATGAGAAATACTACCAAATGACTATGTAAATCAAGTATATTCCCTCTGTAATTCAGGAGGTGGGTATGTAAGAGATAAGGAATGACAGTCTTCAGTAATTGGTGTCAGTGAAATATCTGGGAGATGAAATTACCAAGAAAATGCATGCAAAATTAATAGAATGTAGAAGAGGAAAGAATTGTGGAATTCATCAAAAGCTAGGAAACAGTCAGAGGGAAACGTTAAAATATAGGAAATTAATGGGAAAACATAAGAGAGTGTGGAGGAGAAGTAAGAGACTGATGTCCTAAAAGCAAAAGGAAGAAAAGTTATTTTAAACTGGATCAGTTCTGAAGTTTACTTCCACATGCAAATTAAGCAGTTTCAAGTCAATGTGCACAATAATATAAACTCCTGGAATAACACAGAAATCTAGAGGTCTACAGGAGGGCAACTAGAGGTTGAAACAAAATCCAGCATAAGTCAGATGGAGTTACATATGGATGTAATAATAAATGTTTCAGGGGAATTAGCTATATTCAAATGTGTATAAGACCAATTGTGTAATGTTCCAAAGAATCAAAATAAAAATAAAGGATAGACTTCTTAGTACCATTAGTGGGATGAGCAATCTCACAAAATAGTAGTAAGTAATGATTTCTTAAAAATGAATACCATTTATTTATCCACTCTTTTGACTAGCCAATGTTTACTGAGCCAGACTGCCTTTCAAAGTGCCAGAGATGTAGTGGTGACTAATACAGGCACATTCCCTAACTTTACAGAGCCAATAGTCTAGTAGAGAAAAAGATATAAAATCTATATACAAATAATTATTTAAATTCCAATTATAATAATTCAATGAGAGACAAGTGCAAGATCTATAGTAATACTTAATTGGAGAATTAGAATAGTCTCGGAGACTATGGGAAGTCTGAGGTGTGAAGGTGAGTCTAGCTGAGAAGGCTGTCAAATGAAAAGCGAAGGCGGTGCAGGATCGGAGGCTGAAGTACAAATGTTGCTCACTGCCAATGAAAAACTAAAATGAAACCAATATGAATGGAACCTCAAACATGCAGAAGCATGTTCTTAGACGAAATTAGGTTTTACAGTCTTCAGATCATGCTGGGTTCTGGGAGATTTTAGTCTATATTTTAAATATAAAAAAGTCATCATTGAAGACTAGAAATGACATAAATTGGCCTTCCAGCTACTGAAAGGAAAATAGATGAGTGGGGCTGAGAAAGAATTTGGTAGTAATAATTAGGAGAATATTGCAATAGTTGACTTGGGAGATATTGGTAGCTTGGATTATGGTGGTGGAAGTGAAGATGAATAAGTAGATTCACTATATTCTTAGACATTTATTTGGGCGTTCAACTGGATATGAAAGATGATTATTTATGAGAAATGCAATAGTGAGAAATTCTGCTTTGAATGAAGAATTTGACTGGATTATTTCTAAAGTCCATTCCAAGAAATTCAATAATCTTATTACTCTGTAACACCCGTATAACCTACTTATACTACATTTCATGAAAGGACTGTCTTGAATTCATTGTCCCAATTGCAGCAGGAGCTGTGGGTTGGGGCATCATATTTCATTTGACTTACTCTCCTTTCTGTTTCCTATCTTTAAAGGCCTGAAAGAAGTGCCCTATTTATTTTTTAGAATAATTCCTGCCTGATAACTGCTGAAGTTAATATGTTGACAGTGTGACAGTAGTTGAGGATAATAAGTAATTACAAACAAACACTAAAACTAAAATAAACAGTTTATGCGATAAGACTGGCTTGCAGTTCCTTGGGTTGATTATGATTAAAGACCTGTGAAAATCCTCCAGAATGATTCTCCAACATGCTGAGATCCTAAGGGGAGAGTTCTTTATGGCTCCATCTGCAGCAGAGTTATCACCAGTCTCTCTCTAACTGAGAGACAAGAGATTTTCAATTAAGTTCTTGTGAATAAAGACAAAACCCTTTTCTGAAGCAATTGTCTGGAAATCAGTGGCAATCCAATTTTCATCATGCAGTGTAGCCATTAATTGGCCAGGTGCCAATGGTGGCGGGAAGGGATTGGAGAGAAAGTATGCCAGAATAGAACATAAGGCACAATTTAATGTCCCTTGACAAGTTTGCTTTCCTATAGTCCCATCAGAAGGAACAGTCAGATTGAAAATCTGTAATTATCTTTCCAATTTAATATCCACTGGTTATGTACTGTATTCTATTTATTTTTGTAATACTTTATTTTAGCTCAATAGACTTTGGGGAAAAAAGCCAATATTATAATAAACTATTGGAAATTGAATTAAAGTAAATTAGCTTTCATCAAATATACATAATCTCAATTCTTAAAAAAAATTAAAGAGGGACTTTTCTTGCCAGAAGTATTTTCAGTTTTAAGTTTGTATAACTATAGGATAACATTTTTCATAATATTAAGTTTACAAATCCTAGATCTTTTTTTTTTTTTTGCTCCAGAATTAGCAAGAACAGATCAGAATAAATACTTCTTGAGATAATTGTTTAGGGCTTTCTAAATTCAAAACAGTTATTGGCACATAGAGGGTACTTCAGGATGAATGTTGAATGACTGAAAACAAAACATCAATCTCAAAGCGTTTATGCTCAAAAGACAGGCCAAAGTTCTATTAGGATATTGACTTAAAATATCAGAGAATTAAAATAAGATATTTTTATAATATTGTACAACAGTCTTCACATCTTCATGGAAGTTAAGGTTTATTATCTAGAATAGCCATTTGTAGACCTGAAAAAAGTAGAGAGAGAGAGAATCACACAAACTCTACAGTTGGCAAGTAAGTGTATAGAAATCAGACATCTAAGTTAACTCAAAACGTTAGTGATGGAGACAATTTTAATTCAGATCGCAATTTATACTGTCGTATTTTCCATTACTTGGGAGCCTTATTGTAGGAAAGCATGCCTTTCCATTTTTGCATTTTCTGAAACCTTTAAATTTGCTGTTTTAGTAAACTAAGTTCTTAGTTCTTCCCACTAGTATCCTACATGCTGTTCTTCACACTTGTTAAGGGTGAAAATTCAGTTTATAGCAAGGTAGTGATTGAGGAACTCAGCTGAAGAGGCAAACATTTTGACAACTTCTGGGACAGTTCTGCTTTGAGGTCAAACAGTGACCCAGAGCAATGGTACCAAACTGTGGTGGTCTTGTACCTGCCTATTTTCTGAGGTTGGTTGTGAGGCTCCTCCCCCATGATTTGCTACAAACAATAGTAAAATCCTCAAATTTGCAAATTAATTACTTTTAACTAAATAAAACAAGCTATAAGTTAATTTCTACAATATACTCATTCTTATGATCAGGTATTTTTATTTCTTATTCTTCTGGTTGGTTAGAAAGAGATAAAGTTTTAGCTGTAGAGCTCAGAATTTCACATGGAAGTGTGATTTCTTCATGTGCTTTGAGTGAAGAATAGATTGTGACCACTGGGGTAAATGCATCTTATCCTCATTCTCACTATTACAATCTACAATCCGTAACCACGTACCTTCTCGTAAGCTACAAAGTAAGCCTACTGTACAGATGCTCTCATTAGGCACTGATTGTCTATTTAACACTGTTAATAATCCTGTGATGTTCTATTATTTCTTGTTACAATGGGTAAAGATGGATTTAGAGATATCTAAGATCAGCTAGCAGATAAGTGCAGGAAAAGGGATATTTTTAAACTAATTTTTACCCAAAGTCAATGTGGCTACAGCCAAGGAGGATTTAACATGATAATTGTATTACTTTTAAGAAGTAAGGAGAAAACCAAGGAAAGCTCCCATATCAATGCTTTCCCCTGATGACAGCTAGGTCAGGTTATATAATTACAGGGTAATGAGGTATGATCTGATTGGATCTTGCAAAGAGAGCATGCTGGAGGCATGATCTGATTGGATTATGACATAGGTGACACTAGAGCTCAATCTGATTGAATCCTGGATCCTGCCATGTGGTGTCTGTTTCTTAATTCATTACGGGCCCCTCAGTCTCAGCATTTAGGAATCCCCCGTGATTGCATGCTTGATTCATCTGGTCATGCTCAGGTTACATGACTTGAGGGTTCGTGGCAACTGAAAAGTCACAATTTTGCTATATAAAAGTTGAACAAGGTTTGTCTTGTGCAACTACAAATTTGTCTCACTATTCTTAAGCCCTGAGCTTTACTATTTTTTCTTAAGGAGAATTTATTCCATTTGCAATTTATTCCATTCTTATATTGCAGTTATGGAGACTGAGCCTTCTGGAAGATCTGTTATAGAAAAACCAGAGCTAGACAGTAGCTAATGTGGTAAAACCAGATTTTACTTAGGAACTATGGCAATAAAATAAAAAAGACTTCAGAACAGAATTGAGCTTAATTTCAAATACAACGTGGGTGAATAGGAAATTACAGGCAAGAGTAAGGGTGTAGGTCAGTGGATGGAACAAAACTACTAGAAGGAAATATCAAGAATGAGGAGGAATTCTAGCTAAACTGGCAACAGAATTCTTGCTAAAGACAGGTCAGGGAGCTCAGATATCACCTGGGGGAGAGTGGAGAATGAGGAACCCTTTTACATAAGGAGGGTGGTCAGATTTAGGGGATTCTTGGTAAACTGATTAAGCTGGGTTCTTGCTAAAACTATTTTATAAGCAAGTGCAAGGATGGACCTAACAGAAGGTTCAGGAGTCTGACTAAAGTTTGGTCAAGCAATGAATCTTTGTCAGAACCCAAAATAAAAATATAAGAGAAAGATGTTGAAAAAGATTCTAAAAGACCCTAAGGGTACTAATCTTATTAACTAGATAAAGAAACTGCTAGAGAATCAGATTCTTTGGATACATGAGGTAATTTGGTGATGCCTGGAAAAAAGTCATGTGTGAAAGAAAAGAAAGAGAAATACGTGGTAATAACATTTCAAGTTTTTAAAAACACATTAATAAAAAATGATAGGTATCTTTTAAAATTGTATTTAAGTTTTGTCATATATTCACTATGTAAACTCAATCTCTTACTTGGAAAACAAGGATCATAGTATCCTCCTCAAAAGGATACCTAAAAAGAGGTGTCCCAGTTAGAAAGCCCATGTAAAACCCCAGGCACAGCATCCAGCTCACTGTGGTCAGGGGTAAATGTGGATCCTCTTCCCATCCCTCTCTTTAGTTTCAAAAAAAGAAAAGCATTTAACATGCTATCAATTTTCTCTACTGTCTTTGACATATTAAAGATTCTTCAATGAAAAAGAAATGCCAGAGGTAAGTGGTGTATGTCTCCCATCAGTGTCAACTTACTAGACAATTATTTTGTATCTTTTTTTATTAGGTATTGTTTTTTATATGGGTAAAAGAAAAATTAGCAAGGCAGGTCACAAAGATTTCTTATTCCTCATTTGATAAATAACATGATATAAATCAACTTTTACTGCATAATATGAACTGTTTCCCATAACAAAAATGCACCATACAACAATTTCATCATCTTTATTGAAATTGAGTTTTTTTAATTTCAGTTGTACATAGACATCCATGTGAAATCTTTTTATTTTTTAGTCAGAGGTAGAGAGATATGAACTGTGCCTCTAAGATCTATTATAACCTTAAAAAACATGCTTATATTAGCTCATGTTTCTACACTTCATAATTAAGAGTCCTATTAAAGAATTTTAGAAGGAGACATGTAAAGGCATGCATTGTAGTTAATGCAAAACTGACTAGCTAATTAGTAAATCCATTATTTTCGCAGGTCATTCAATGAGCTACACTATTCACTGTGATTTTGCCTAAATTGATACTGCCGGGGGCGGGGGGGGCACATAACTTCAATAAGGGTACCCAAAATTACCTGCATGCTGACCAGGTACTTAATTCTGAATGGTGCCCTACATCTGTAAAATAAAAATAACAATAATAAAGAAAGAAGAATTTAAGTGATTAACAAGATCAGACGACTTGCTGATGTTACCACTTCCTGTTTGGTGCAGTCCTTACTGCATGTTTCTGAGTGGCAGGACAACGGGTGCTCAAAGGAGGGAAAGGGCAAATGCCTGGCCTCACCATCACTAAGAGGAATTAACTGTTTTCTTGGAGGAAAGTAGAATGTATACTTATAACATTACTGCTGTCTTTCTCTCACTCTATTTAAATCTTAAACTTGGGAGCACAGGAAATTTTAGTATTTGACATTCTCAAAAAAAGAAAAGGTGATTGTAGCATGCCAATGAAAAATCTAAAGGTGTTTTGATATGAAGGAGGACTTTTCCAAAAGTGATCATGCTGTTCCAGAAAACTGAGAGAAAAAAAAAAATCAAGAAACCTTTGATTAATCTCAATGTTCTTCTTCCTCTATCAGATAAGAAGAGCAAAGGGTTCAAAATTTATTACAATTCATCAGCAGTATTTAGCACAGTTGATCACTCTTTCCTCTTTGGAATACTTTTTCTTTCACTTAAATTAAATGTTTACTTTGAACTTTGTGTCACCTCTCTCTTAGTCTTTTTCTAAGGGTGGGGGAAATGTTTCTCCTAATCTCTCCAACTTCTAAATATGGAATGTCCAGGTCTTGGTCCTCAGACGTCTTTTTTTTGTTTAACTGCATTCAATTGCTAGGTGTTCTCATCCAGTTTCATAACTTTATTTAGCATATATGCTGAAGTCCCCAAATATACTGTCTTGCATGAGATCTCTCTCCTAAATAAGAACAAAAAGTCCAGGCTAGAAAGATTACTGGTCGAGAAGGCAGGATAGGATTCATAGAGTAGCTCTGTGAGATTTTAGGTGATTTTAAATGGTGGAGGAAATTTTTAGATAGAGAAGATTGATATTTGTAGGTTATGAGGAATGGTTAGAAAACCTATGTACTATCCAAAGGGCTAAGAACTAAAATAGTCAAGTTTAAACAGAGAATTAGTGTTGGGCAGCATAGGAAAAAGAACTTACAAAATTTGATTAGGACCATATTATGTATACAATTAAACTTAAGAGATGAAATTTTATTTTACATATAGCTGTTCCTATCTGTAATCTATTTATTTAAAACAGCCACCTGTATTATTACTAGCAGGTTTGATATTAGTGACAATTCAACTCATTCTAAGAAGGAGTTGGAAACTAGTAAGAACAGGAGGATAGAAATATACACTCTTTTTGAGGGCTTTAGGTTAATGGTGGGAAGGTTAGAGCATTTTCTAACCTTCGATATTTCCTTTAGTATCAGGATAAGAATATTCCCAAATCAGCTATTACTTTGGAGAGAAAAATATAGTTAACAAAACACGATATTCACTACAATTTTGCATAGGAGGGTAGAAAGAGTGGAATTTGACATTTAACAAAATTGACATTAATAAGGCAATTGTTCAATGTCATATTACTAAAAAATTGATTTAGAATGTGCTTGTGTTTATTTTACAAATGAGTTTTTGGTTAAACAAAAAGATCAATCTGTGGAGCAGAGCAGTATGATGAAAAGGGTCTTCAACTAGAACTGGAATTTTGTTTGGCTCCATGTTGAACACATAATGATATCTATACATTCTTGATTGTTCTCATTTGTAAAATGAAATATCTGCCATACTTCATTGAATCATCTGGATTAAATTATATATAAACATGAAAAGGCTTTGTTTTATATAAAACACAAGGCAAATGGAAGGTGAAATTGTGATTACTATTATAAGTAATATTGTATACGAGAAGACTAAAACAGATTAGAAAAGAGTAACAAAATTGAGACTGGAGCCTAGTTACAAAATGGCGGATGTTGTGAACAGCAAGTGAAGTAAATTGACTCAATTATGATTTAGTTCCTTCCCCTTGTACTAGGTTTTAAATGTGTATGTCATGAGCACCATGAATTCTTCTTCCAGTTGAGAATTAAGTTCGCTGCAAATAAAAGAACATTCAAATAAAGTTGGATTAAGGAGGGGGAAAAGAGGAGGAAATGGATTCACTGAATTAATAACTGAAAATTATAGACATAGGGATGGCTTTTCGTATAGTTTGAACTGAGGTTAAGCATGTACCACCAAGACTTATTTTTTTCTCTATCTTCACTGCTTTCTGTGTTACTAGTTTATCTCCTTATCAATTTTCCCATTATGATGTCAAAACAACTACAATAGATCCAAAGTCTTATCCTTTCAAGTTCATGGCCAAGAAAAAACAACACATCTTTCTTCCCCAACAATTCATTAAAATCCTTGTGCTGTTATATAAACTATGAGTAGGTCACATGCCCACCCCTGAATGAATTACTATGGCCAGTAAAGGCAGTATTCTGATTGGTCAGATGAGTTTCCCTGAAATCAACTGAAATCAAGAGCACCATAAAGATATAGGTCAAGTGCAGAAGAAAGATTGAATCATTGAGGAAAATTTGACTATGTTAAGAAAAGAAACAGGAATAGTTGAAAAAGCAAAAATCCATAAATATTTACCACAAAGTTGGAATAAAACAATAAGAATTATTGTCCATAAAATGCATTTTTATTTTCTCAGCCTAGTCTAGCATTTTAAAATTAAGATTGACCAATTTGAGAAAACCAGACTTGTTTACCAGAAGACAACAACCAAATGTACAAAGACTGGAAAAATAAGAAAACAGGTCAGCAAAAGAGACAGTCACAGATGACAATAAGCTATTGCACAAAGTGAATATAAGGATATTTGAAAAATGTTTCATTTCAAAAGCATAATATGGCTTCATTCATATACAACAAAGATAGGACTAAGGGTAAGGACAAAAAAGTTTGCTACACAGTCACCTAAGAGTATTCTGGTAAATAAAATCATTCTCCATTTATTTTAACTAAAGCATAAAGCAAGGAATTGAAGGTGCACACTCAATTTGGTCAAGGCAGCACTGGAGAGTTTTCCTGAGGTTGATATGGATAGTTGACAAACATATTGAATAAAAAACAGTATAGTTCATTATAAAAGAAGGATAAAGTGGGTTATATGATTATATTAATATAAATATGCATATGCAATAATTTTGGGGAGCCTACAGTCCTGCTGTTCCACAAGTTAATTTAATTAATATAGAATATAAACCAGGCTCGGTGGTTCAGCCTGTAATCCTGCGCCTTGGGAGGTTGAGGTGAGTGGATTGCCTGAACCCGCGGGTTCGAGACCCACCTGGGCAACTTGGTGAGACCTCATCTCTACAGTAAACCAAAAATTAGCCGGGCATTGTTGCACGTGCCTGTAGTTCCAGCTACTTGGAAGGCTTATATTATATATTATATATTATATAATATATAATATAAATTTATTGTCACATAGGATGGCATATTTCACCACCAACAAAAAGTTTGCAAGGAAGGAGACCTTAGACCAAGAATTAGACCAAGGATCACTCTCCTAAATTTCTGTGTCTGGTGGGCAGCCAAAAATTGAGTCATCCAGGAAGCACTTGATGGTGTTTTACCTGCTCTTGCTATTTACTACCTGGGAAAGTTGAGTCAGCCCAGGCTATGGACACGTGGAATAGAGTCAACAAGGTCTGAGCATTTTCTACCATCTATTTGCTCATCTGTAAAATGAGAGCACATTGTTTAAATATTCTGCCTCAGACACTGTCAAAATAAAATGATTTAAAAAACCTCAAAGTCAAGTAATAAAAAAGGTACACTATTTTAATGTGAGTGTGCTTTCTGGTCTAATTTGTTTCTTCTGCATCATTGCGCCCTATATCCTCAAAATAGGCAGGAGGTCCATGTGTCTAGAGGCAAAGATGCATGTGTCTATCGGCTCATCTGTTCTGTTGGATATTATTTTACTACGAAACATAAAAGGAAAGCTTAAAGACATTCCAGAATGTTTAAACTGAGGGTTTTCAAGTTTCAGAGAAATTACAAGTGTAGGGGTGGGGCTAAAATTATGTGGAATTGTGGATTCATAAATTGCTCTAGTTGTAAAGAAGTTTGTCCTATGTGAAAGAAACAAAGTTCAAAGCAACACCATGCTTTTGATTATCTTTTAAGACATTCAGCAGAATTACTTTTTCTTTTCTTTTCTTTTCTTTCTTTTTTTTTTTTTTTGTAGAGATGAGGTCTCACCAAGTTGCCCAGGCTGGTCTCGAACCCCTGGGTTCAGGCAATCCTCTCACTTCGGCCTCCCAAAGTGCTGGGATTACAGACGTGAGCTACTGTGCCTGGCCAGTAGAATTACTTTTTCATGAAAAGTGTAAAATATTTCATTTTATGACTTATAAGAGCAGTAAACCTTTGGAACTCTACATGCCCTGTTATTTCCTTAATCTGCATGTAACAATTTTCTCCTTTTGAATCTTAAAGAAAATAAATAATAATAATAATTTTTCACTAAAAAATAAAAAGGTTTAAAATTCACGCACACAAAAATGTACAAGGCAATGGCAAACCTCCTAATAAATTATCGACTAGTAGTGGGAAACTGCCTGAGGAGGGGCACACCTCATCAACAAGGGTACTTGCATCATGACCATTTGTATACCTAATCTTGAATAGTATCCCTCATCCTTAAAATAAAAAAAAATTAAAAGAAAAGAAGTTATAGACTGATATAGGTCTATTGATGATGATGATGATGATTTAATCCATAGTCCTCCAAGCATGAAAATATAGCAAGTGAAGTATCTTATCTGGTGACTCTAGTGAGAAGAACTCATAATCACATCATTTATGTGAAACACCCTATGAAGTTTTCTAAATTAGCTGACAAATTGACATGTTACTCTCTTCAATTCAGGAAATTTTATATATATATTATATATATAATATATAATATATTATATATAATTTTATATATAATATTACATATATAATATATTATATATTACATATATAATATATAATATATTATATATTATATATATATTTTTGAGTTGGATTCTCACTCTGTGGCCCAGACATGGTCGCTCCCGGCCACCACAGCCTCGACCTGCTGGGCTCTGGCGATCCTTCCTTTTGCCTCAGCCTTCCAAATAGCTGGAACTAGAGGCACGCGCTACCACGCCCGGCTGATTTTTTTGATTTATTGAGGAGATGAGGTCTTGCTTGCCCAGGCGGGTCTCGAACCCAGGGGCTCAGGCAATCCACTCACCTCAACCTTCCAAAGGCGCGGGATTACAGGCTGAGCCACTGAACCCGGCGAGGAAATAATATTTTATCTATAAAGTTGACAGCCTATACTAAATCAAATGAGGAATCTATGTAGCTATCTCATCATTGGGCTAGATTAGGTGGTCACAAATAAATAGTTTCCTTGGGATGTTAAAATGATTGAGAATAGAGATTTTGCTTTTTTCTTCTTCTTAAACGGTATTTAAAAAGAACACTCTGAGTATAGTGGCTCAAGCCTGTAATCCTAAATCTTTAAGCAAGAGAATCCCTTAAGGGCAAGAATTTGAGACCAGCCTAGGCAACATAGCAAGATCCCAAGAAAAAGAAAAAGAAAAAGGCAAAGCATTCTTCTCAAATAAGCAGTTCATATTATCTCTATTTTCAAGCATTTTTATTGTGCATTTGTATTTAGACTATGTTACTATCAACTACCAAGAAAGTATATGTTCTACTCTTAATTTTATTTTATTTTATGTTGTTCTGCTTTCACTTCTTGGTGTCCTGCTTCTCTTCTGAAATCTGTCTTCTGAAATCTGCCTGGTTTTGTGCTAATGTAGATTCATTCTTTTGTCAGAATGCCATCATTGATAAGTACTATTTTGAAATGACAAAAGGAAGAAAAACACTAGTTTTTTTCCTGTTCTATAGTATTTCCATAATGTATTTCTAAATGGTAAAATTTCTATAGAATTTGTTAATAACATACATTTTCACATATTTCTAAAACAAATATGAAGTGTTTTGAGGCAACAATTTGATTGTTGAGAGCCAATGTGATTTCTCAATACAAAGGGTTACAGTCAAGATAATAGTCATTAGCTTCTTCTCAGTTTAGGAGTCTGTGTTGAATCCTAGCTTAGTTGGTATTCAGAGTGGTTAAAGGATATGGAATAAATGGCAAACACTAGGAAAACTGTTAGAAGAGCCCTTTGTAAATAACATTCTTGGTTCTAACAGAAGAAAATAAATAATTTCTAATGGTAGAAAATATATATTACTTTCCTTACTGGCACTACTGTTGGCTATGAAACAAATATTTTAGCCCAAATAGTGAAATTGGTGGTCTAATATAGATATAACCTTAGACCAATGGTTCTCAAAGTGTGGTCTATGGACCTCTAGGGATACTCAGGACATATTTTGAGAATCTATAATGTCAGACTCTTTTTATAATAAAACTAGGAATATTTTTACATTTTTATTATATTGACATTTGTACTGATAGTACAGAAATTATGCTAGGTAACATTGCTGATGCCTTTAGAATGTATCAACTTGGTAGTAGCCAATTCTACTAGTGGTCATTTTATTGTAGCTCACAACATATTTACAGTTAAGATATGCTGTTTCACATAATAATGTATTTGATGAATCAGTAAAAATAATTAGTTTTATTAAATCACTACCCTTGACTACATAGGTCTTTAATATTATGTATGAAGAAATAGTAAACATGAAGAAAGTAGGTCTACTCCATACTTATGACTGGTTGTCTACAGAAAATACACTTGTTAGCCATTTGGTTCATAGAGCATTGTTACTTTTTTTGCTTTGTTTTGTTTTTTAATGTATAATAATAACCAACTAACAAACTATGGATTTTCGGATTTGAGATTTGTGGTAGACACTTTCTCCAAAAAAAAATGATTTAGCCTGTAATGTCAAGAATAGTAAATGACAGTATCCTAAAACTTTCAAAAAATTAGAATTTTGGAAAATTCATATGTATTACTTAGAGCTGGACAGCTTTTCACTACTTAAAAATTTTCTGATGAAATTGATGGTCATATTAATTAAGCTGATTATTTAATACAAATTAATGAGTCAACAATTATAACTTTCACTTAAAATAGTAAATTGCTTTCCAAATGATAAATGCAAGATTTTTTTCAAAACAATTCATAAAGGTTCATTCAAAATTCCAGATGGAACAGTGGATTTAAAATATAACACAATATGTAGAATGTATTGAGTTGATGATGGATTTCCACATCACAAATGACCTTTAGGTAACTTGCCAACTTTTCATGTAATATCAAAGAGGACTATCCACAACTTCCTGGAAAGACTATTAAAATATTTTTTCCCTCTCCCAACTACATATTTGGGTTATCATAGATTCCCTTTATACACTTTAACTAAAAAACCCTCTTGCAAAGACTGAATTAAGAATAAATTTGAAAAGCTAACTGACATATTAAGTCAGATGGATTTACAACAATGTAAAACACTGATATTCTTCTTACCAATTTTTTTTTTGTTTTGGAAATTATCATTACTTTTTTTCAAAACTTGTTTATGTTAATATATAAATGGTGTATTAACATTATTTAAAATTAATAAACAGATCCTTTAAAATATATCTGCTATAATTTACAATTTGTAAATAGTGATATATAACCCATATAAGCAACAGGTCTATTAAATTCTCAAAAATTATTAAGAGCGAGGACCTGAAATCAAAACTGCTGATTTAAAACATAATAATTCATGATTAATAATTCAAAAAGTTTGTATTGAGTGTTAAGACTATGAGAAGATAAAATAGCTTAGGAAAGACATAATGGTTATCTCCTATAAGTCCATAATTTAGTTGGGGAGACAAGATATATTAATGCTAATGGTTAAACAAAAGTGCATGATATCAAACAACTTATCACAAAATGAGTGACTGTATTGGTTCCTATTTTATTAACTCATGTTTGGAAAATAACAGTTATATCTTGAGGGTCAGAATTTTATAGTTGCAACCTTATTCAATAGATATTTGTGTATTATATCATTTACGGTAGAGTGATTATTGGAATCTCAGTAGAGAAGTGCTCCATTCCTACAGGAAGGCTTCAGATGCCATATTATTTTACCTGAAAAATATATTTTTCTTCTGAGTCCCTACTTTGCTTATTCATAAGTTCTGTGACCCCTTGAATCTTTTTTGAAATTCTATGATAGTCTAGGTCATCCTAGAGAATGAAGTCGAAGTTCTGAACAGGATGAGGATAAAACAATATTAGAATAATGGGGAAGTTCTCTAGAACACTAAAGACTGGATCTGAACAATAGGCAAGTTTTGATAAAGGGAAAAAGTGATAGTTTCTTTCTGGTGTAGCACAAGTCATAGCATTGAGAATTATTACGTAAGGTATATGGGTGGAAATGAGGAAGTCTATCTGACTGGAGCAAGAGTTCACATAAAAGACTAATGAAAAATACCACAGGGATAGTAGGATAGGACAGGATGATTTTCAGTACTGAGAACTTTGATTATCTCATCGCCAAACTGTGCTCCAAATGGTAGTATGGAAACTAGCAGTGAAAAGCAGGACATTTATATAAGTGCACATTTCAAGTATTTATGTATTGTAATAGTTATATATATTTTAATGAGTGAATTTAATTAATTTCTATTAGAAACAAACAAACCAAGTAGTTATAAAGGTATAATATAGGGATATAAAATTATTTTATAAATATATTTACTTCTGGAATAACAAGTTAATTTTTAAATGACTAATGTAAATAATAGTGCCCATGAAAGGTGCCCATGACATCTAATTAAAACATTTTGATTAGGAAACTTTTCTTATTAAAAAAGTGAAACATGTTTAGAATAAATTCAGATCCTTTGTGTCCTGAAAAACTAAAGCTCATACTAATATGAATCATTCAACTCTCAAACCAAACATCTTAACTTGGAAAAGATAATTATCATTACATTCGGCCTCCTTGCCAGTTATATTCCTAGGGCCATTTCTCTTTTTCTTTTTCTTTTTTTCTCCCCCCATGTGCCAGAGATTTGGATCATTCACTTCACTTTTTTCATTTTATAATCTGCAACAAATGACTGGTCCACTCATCTAGTTCTGAAATTATTTATTTTCATTCACAGTATATTCAATTAAAGAAATTTTTTTAACTGCCTACCCTATAGTGAACTGTATACAGATTCTGGAAATTTGAGTGCTCATTTTCACTGTATTCTTTTGGGCAAGGTATCTGGGTATCAGTATTTTTTGATGATGTGTATGATCCTTCTAATCCTAAATGTATGTAGCATGCAAAATGTGCTAGACACACTACCATGTGTACTGCATGCCATCTCATTTACTTAATCATCTCAACAGTTCTATATATGTAAATCTAGATAGATAGCACTATTTAATAAGTGAGTTTGCCGACACCCAAGGAAGGTAAGTTCCATATTTGCACAAATATAAAACTATCCCTCATGAAAGGAGAAACCTTATGGCTGAGTCCTTTAATGTTGCTTAGCATCTGGATCACTCTTTCGATTGCTTTACTTTACACAATAAAATGAAAAAAGAAGACTATAGCTTGAAGTAACCTCAATCATAGCTGATGTTGAATGTTTATACACATAAAATTGTTTTAAATTAAGAAAATAAAGAGGCCAAGGAACTTAACATGGATTTACCAATTCCTGAGGAATATAATCTCACAATGTCTTCTAGCAGTTGGGATGATTATAAACAAGACTTTTAAAGATAATTTAAAAACCCAATGCAGTGAATCATTAGGATCACAGATATTCCTACAGGACACATGAAAAAATACCAACTGTGCCAAAGTTATGCAAATGTAATTTGAAACTTGAAGTAAACTGTCCATTGACAGCATTTTTGATAAATTCAAAAAATATAGTATCCCATCTAGGTCTGAAAAATAGTGTTTATTAACCTTACTGATGACTCCCTTATGAAATACTGATGACAAAGATAATTATGAAGAGATAAATTTTTTAATAAAATAATGTTATTTCTAAAGTAATATCTTATTTATAAAACAAATACTTTTAAATTTATAACTAAATTTTAAAATTAAAAATTATAAGTAAATATGTTACTTATAGTTTAAAATAATTTTTAAAAACTTATTTTTGGTCTTCTCATTTGGAGCTGGGGAAATTCCTTGCATTGTCTAATGGTATATAGCCAGGTAACAAGAGAGAAGAGATTCAACCTTAAGTCTGTTTCAATTCAAAGCACATTCTACATACTATAAATCATGTAGTTAATGTTTTATGTAACTTCCTAAGAATACTAGGATAATTCAAAGGAGATTAATTGTTATTGAGGTATTTGAGAGAACCTTAATGACAGATATGAACTGAGTATTAAAAGGTAGTTAGGATTTTTATTGACAAAAGAAACATTGCAGTTTGAGTGAACATCAAAAATAGAGTCATTCTATTCCTAAAAATTTCTGTTTTGGTGAACTAGTAGTGATTCTAATAGTTTACTGCTGGAAATGTCTTACATTTATCGAGAATTTATAGTCAAGTACCATGAAAAGCACACTGAAAAATGTTCTCATTCAATTTTTTTTTTTTTGCGGTCATCGCAGCCTCGACCTGCTGGGCTCCGGTGATCCTTCCGCCTCAGCTTTCCAAGTAGCTGGAACTACAGGCGTGCACTGCCACACCCGGCTAATTTTTTTGATTTATTGTAGAGATGAGGTCTCACCAAGTTGCCCAGGCGGGTCTCGAATCTGCGGGCTCAGCTCATTCAATTCTTATAACAGCCCTGAGGACTGCTATTGCTCCCATTCTAGCACAGGAAAAATTGAAGATAAGGAATATTAAGCGACTTGTCCAATAGTTTAAAGAAAATAGCAGAACAGTGGTTCAAATCTAGGTATATCCAGATCCACCACCTTAATTCATAGACCATTAAACTCTGTTGTCTTTACTTTTTTCTCATTTTAAGATTTTTTTTAAGAGAGGAGAGATAAGTGAAGACTAAAACCTTTAAGGAAGATTTTAAGTTTGACCTTGAAAGATATAAATGATTTAGATATGTAAAATGGAATATGGGCAAACGTAATTATGAGAATTAAAAGTATAACTATGGAAGAACTCTGTGAGAGAGGAAATTGTGAACATTCAATCCCATTGACTGGCAAACAAAAAAAGCATGACTTTGCATTGTCGTCTTTGAAAATTTCTTCCACCACAGTTTTTCCTTAACATTTCAGAGTATATGAATGCTGAGTTATGGTAATCCATCAAGGAATGAATATCCAGAATATATTACCCAAAAGGGGATAATAAATGACCTTGCTATAAAGGAATTGTAACAATTTGCACCTTCCATCAGATTGGTAAAATTATAATCCAACTCTTTTGTCTCTGTTCACCAAATTGTTCACAAACTATTTTTAAAGTGAGCTCAACACTTGCAGATAGAGTACCCTGTGCTATGATACTGACATGATGCTTGAGAAAACCCGGGCAAAATGTGCTATTGAATGCTCTTTTCTCCCTCTTCCCAACTCACTCCTCATAGCTGCCCACGGGATGCCTTAGGCAATATTAAGTAGTGCTTAACAAGATGGTGAACACAGGTATTTCACATGCAGGTCTCACCCATGTTGTATACTCCATTGTGTCCTCTGTCCAGCTTCTCTAATTTTGTATAAATTGTAAACTAAAAAAAAAAAAATTCAACTTTGCTATTTGAAATGGAAAAAAAAATTGTGTCAGTTCAGTGGGAAGAGCGTATAATTTTTATTACTCTTGAAGCAAGTGTTCAAGAGTACATTTAAAATTGCATAGGTCAAATATAATTTAGATCAACCCATGTCCAAATCTGTATTTCCTTTCACTTACCTTGACATCCTATCATTTCTTCTTTCATATTTTCATCCATCACCCTCATTTCTCCCTTACCACTCTTTGCCTGCCCATTTCTGCCACTGATCAATGATCAGCTCAGGTTCCATTTGTGTATGAAGACTTCATTGGTCATTCCAACCCTCACTGTCCTATGTTCCTCTCAGTTTCCTTCATATTTTGAGTGATATGTATGTGTATCACACTATTCCATTGCTGGCATCAGAATCTTCACAGGCATGTGTTTGGCAAGGCATTAATATTTGGAATGAAAGAAGTGGGACTTACAAGTATTTTAAACAGAGTATCTAAAGACTTTGTAAATACAAGTTGAATTCCTGGAGGATCCTTGCTGGTTCACTAGCCTATGATTGTTCATGTGTAACCAGGGCCATAGATTACTGTCCTGTTTCTCACCTTCCTCTGTTATACTTCTCAAGATCATTATCTTTCTAGACTTTCTAGCTGTGATTTTGCTTGTTCTATGTCTGAAAGAGAGAAATGCCAAAATGGAATAATCTTAGCTAAACTATAGCCATTTTACCGCTGCTTAGCTCTGTCATGCTTTCTTAGAAAATTACATAATTTTCCCTTTAAACATTAACAAAGGGCAGAACTGGTTTCCTGGCTGTAGTTATTGATAATTGTCTTGCAACTCCCCAAGTACTGATTACTTTTCTATTCCAAGTACTTGTCCTCCAGCCATGAAGGACCACAAGATGTGTCACCTTGCCATCAATGACCGCTATCTATGTGATCAGCACTCAAAAATGCAGTTGCTGGAGTCTTTTTCTTTTTTTTTATCGGTCTATGTCCTTATAGAAACTTTAAATACTTTCTGATTTTAAACCCACCACCATGCTGCCCCGAGGCATTGTACCGGTCCTCTTTTGGATGTGAGTAAACTCTTTTACTTTGCCTCTATAATTCTTTGCTTTGTTTCTGCTGCACCATCCTACCACAATGAACCCCAACAATGTCTATCTCTGGCACTTTACTTAAAGTTTTCCCAGTAGATATAAGATTCTATCTTCCCCATGCCCTATGTTTAGGGCTCTCTGTCTTGTCATTGAAACATTTAGATTCTTCACCAAGGGAATCCAGGCCACATTGTGCTCAGGCTTAAAACTATAATTGCTAGAGCTTATCTGCTTTTCAGTTTTCATGAATCCCTTTATGAACATTAACCTCAAGAAAGTTTACAATATTTTTAGAACATTTATTTTCTAGCCTGTATAGTGTTTTCCATGCTCTTCTTTTATTTATCTAAGTTGTCTTACACTTATACAGCATTATTGTATTACATCTATTGACCTATCAATCAATCTACCGATTTATCAATCTATCATCTATCGATCTATTGTTTGATCAATCTATTTTGTTTTCTTTTTTTTTCTTTTTGAGTTGGAGACTCACTCTGCCACTCAGACTGGAGTGCGGTGGCATGTTCCAGGCCACCGCAGTCTCGACCTGCTGGGCTCCGGCGACGCTTCTGCCCCAGCTTTCCAAGTAGCTGGAACTACAGGCACGCGCTACCACACCTGGCTAATTTTTTATTTATTGTAGAGATGAGGTCTCACCAAGTTGCCCAGGCAGGTCTTGAACCCGAGGCTCAGGCAATCCACTCACCTCAGCCTCCCAAAGCTCTGGGATTACCGGCTGAGCCACTGAGCCCAGCCTTGATCAATCTATTTATCTAGGTAATCTTGCCAGCCAGGCTATCACATTATATGAGTGAATAATAAGTTGTATATGATAAATATCTATGTATTTTAAAAGTGAATCATACTACTGCCTGCTATTTGGCATAACAATTTAGTTAGAGAAAGAAAAGTAATACACTACATAACACTCAAAAATAGAAGTATATTTATTGTTCAAGAAATATTTGTACCAAAAAAATACAACCAGTAATTTTTAACTATTGATGTTACAAATAATGTATATGTGCAAAGAACAATTTTTGTCCAAATACATGTCTGTTACATTGTTTAAGTGACTGTCTTCCAGGCTGTTAGGGCTGATCCAGTCTTTGTATCTACGTAAAATTAATATTGAACACACAAAGAAACTATACATTTTGCCTATATTTTGGCAGACATTGAATAGTTGATTTTTTTTCTTTTTTTCCTGAAACCTATAGAAAAGTACCCATTGTCCTAGGAGCATAAGTTAAACTGTAGATGTCTGTAATTTCAGTTCCACCCCACCAGACTTTTGCTTTAAACTGTAACAATAATTCATTTAAGTTTGCTTAACTCCCCTTGTCCTTGCTAATCTTCCAGAATTTGTGTTAAAAAGTGTGCAAATAACTGGAAAACAATGGCAAAACAGAGAAAAGAGTCTGAGAATAGAAGTCTCAAAACAGGAGAACTAGTTTATATACACCAGTATATTTTCATACATGGTACCAATATTTATCAGTACTCAGTTCAATCCTACCATCCTTCTGGGTTCTGATGTCTAAAAATCATGAGGAACATAGTGACAGATGTGTGGAACACAATCCTGACCTCAGAATAACTGTGTCTGAGGCTTCCAGGGAGAGATCAGAGAGGCTGCTATGGGCGAGTGGCCAAGCAGAATAAACAAAAGGCAAGGTTCACAGTGCTTGGGGCTTGGGTTTTCTCTCTTTTGCGTTCAGTGGAGAGAAAGCACAAATTTCCATCTGTCTTTCTTAGCACTATGAAGCAAAGTATTCATCAAGAGATTATGCTTCTGATCCAGGAATGTAGAAATTGAAGAAGAGTTTTCAAATAAGAAGAGAAGAAGAAAATAAATGTCATCTTCTAGAATGTAGAAACTGGAAGAAATAGGAAAAAGACACAACTTATAGAGTTTATGTTTATTATTCCTTGCATACCAGAAGACATAAAATTAGAAATTTCAGAGGTCAACAAGTTTTCATTTTTTAAAAGTGAACATTCATTTCACATTTTTCTTATTTTCGGTGTATTTGTTTTGTTTGTTTTTCAGTTTGAAAGCACTTTCACAGATATCATTTTAGTGAAATAAGCATCTATCCATCTAATCTAGTTCTTGGATTTTTACTGTAGAACAATTTCTCATGAGGTGATTACTTTGATCAAGATACTTTTATTTTGCCTCAGTTTCCCCATCTGTAAAATAGGAATGATAGTACTATCTAATGCTGTTGTCAGAATTGAATGATGTAATATATGTAAAACATTTAGAACTTTACAACTGTCATATCATAAGCACTCAACAATTATTACTTATTTTAAAGATTTTTTTTTTACCTATTGAAATCAAATATTCTCTTCATTTCATGGATAAAGAATTCAAGGTATACAGATATTAAGTAACCAGCTCAAGATTACAGAGCAGTCAGTGGCAAAGTCAGAGGTGCTCTTTGTACAATATCACTTTTGGGGTCACATAAATATTAACTAATGATCTTGTTTATAGACCATTTCCAAATTACATAGATTTCTTTCATAGGACCCCTATTACCCTTACTTCTTAACCAATTGTGTATTTTCATTTCTATTTATTGAACAGATTGTGAGCATTGTAGGATGATATTTATATTGCTATCACATTTTTCTTTTTTTTTTTTTTTGAGTTGGAGTCTCACTCGGTAGCCCAGACCGGACTGCAGTGGCCGCTTTCGGCCACCGCAGCCTCGACTGCTGGGCTCCGGCGATCCTTCCACCTCAGCCTTCCAAGTAGCCGGAATTAAAGGCTTACGCTACCATGCCCAGCTGATTTTTTGATTTATTGTAAAGATGAGGTCTCGCTGCCCAGGCGGGTCTAGAACGCGCGGGCTCAGGCAGTCCACTCACCTCAGCCTCCCAAGGTGCGGAATTACAGGCTGAGCCACCGAGCCCGGCTAACTATCACATTTTTCATAGTTCCTGCTCCAATACTATAAAAAATTTCACCAGATACTTGTTAAAAATGGAAAGGAAGATTTCATTCAAAACTATTGCTGCAGGGTCAAGACTTGCAATTGAAGAGAGTGATTGAATTTAATCTTCCTGCAGCAAAAACTGGGAGGATTTTTAGACACTGTGGTGAGCTAATGGAAAAATATTGGAGGACATTGTGGGTTGGAGAGATAGGGAAGTTAGCCTAGTGTGGTCAGGCAATGTGCTTGCTATTTGTTTCTTATTGAAGTAAGCCTCCCACCTCCCAACAGAGACTGGGAAACAGAGTCCCCATCTTTTTTGTTGATTACATTTCAACAGAATGGCTCACAAGTTCTTAAGAAAGATATTCCTGTGTTGTAGAAGATTTACATTTCAAAAGGGCAGAAAACAATGTACCATTGCAAGTTTTCCAAAATATGTGTTCTAAGAAAGGGAGATTAGGTGTCTGTAGGCAAGCAGACGCCTGTCTAAAGTTTTGTTAAGCTGAAGGGAATGTTAAGGACTCTTGGTCAATATGGAACATGATGCCATCACTAAATTTATTCTTTGGAATAAGAAAAAGACACTAGTCAAAGTGTGTTGGTTCAATTAGTATTTTTGTGGGGGTGGGAGTTACATAGGGAAATTGAAAAGAGTTCATAGTAAGTCAATGAGTTTAATGAATCATAACCAATCTCTTGTCCAGGGGGAAATAGATTTTTCAGTGCTATAACTGACAAGCAGTCAAATGGATTGCCTCTTTCTGTGTGTGTTGTCTTTGCCTATTATCGGGCAGAAGTGCTCAAAAGCAATAAGATATTTACAAAATAGTTCAGGAAAATATGTAAAGAAGGAAATTGGCTGTGCAGATGTAGACATTTGGAATGGTTTAATCTACATGGAATCTTCAGCAACTCTGGCTTCAGGGAATGGGTACAGGCACCAAGTGATGGGTAACATGCCTGGTAATGGTGACTACAGGTCACTGACCTAGTGCTACTGAGGAGTCCTATATAGAATAGCTTCTAAAAGTGACAGATAACCCCATGTATGTGGGTTCTAATTTTTCTTTCTAAATGCATTTAAAGTATTCACCAGGAATATGTCTTGGGCTTTCTTAAGTGTACGTTTTATATTTAGTGTAAGTTACTATTGGAAAAAAAGTCCTTATAAAAAGTTCAGTAGAAACTAATTTATAAGTAATCATTAATGATCATATGTTATGATCTTTTACAGAGTTAATAGGTTAAAAGAGGAGGAAGAATGATGACAGAAAGATTTCCAAGGGTTAACTTAAATTATCTGTTCTCTTAATTGATGGAAAATCACCATCTGGAGCTGCCATATTTTCTGTAAAGATTTTTTTTCTTTTGGTGACACTATGAGAGAGGAAATGAGCATATAATTCCTGTTCTGATTGCAAAAGAGAGCAGTCCAGACCTAATTAACTAAGGAGCTTAATGACACAATTTTAGAGTACACGTGTACATCAGTCCCTCTCTGTGCCTTTGCACTAAAAGCCTGGCAGTCACAGGCAGCATGAGGGCTATGACTAGCAAAGTTCATGCTGGTAACAATAGAACAGAACAAAAATAGTTTTCCTGAAAACCAATTTGCAAGGGAGTATGAGTAAGATAAATAGTGGGTAGAGTTGAAATTAGAATGGTGTCACTGTTCTTTATTTATTGGTAATCATTTTAAGAAATACATTTTTGTGCATCTATAGTTATTTTATTATGTAGTAAGGGGTTATATAGTTGATACTTACCAAAAGCTTCAGATACCACTGCTTATCTAGTGCTGGCTATTTAAACTAAATATACAATTTCAGGATAAAACAGTTAGCCATTTAATTGGGGTAAGTCTTTAAAATTCAATTTTTATTAGTAGTTGTTTTCATAGGTAGAATAAGGCTAAGGAATAAAGTTATGTATCTAAGATCTTCAACATGTCAGAGCTGATGGGTGACCTCTAACTGAATGACGATATAATATTGTCAATGAAGTCCATCACATTAAATCCCAGGAATTCACATTCCTCGGATTATTTTCCTGTTGTATTGGCCACTGCTTCTCACTCTCCACTGTTGGTTTTTCTTCCTTTTCCTAACCTGAAAATGTTTAAAGTCCCAGGGTATTATTTACACCCAGGGCAGGGCCATGACTTAAATAGCATTAATATGCTGTTGAATTCCAAATTATATCTCCAGCCTTGTTTACTTTTGTTTAAAGTCCAGATATACATTTCCAACTGCCAGACTGACGTTTCTTCTCCATGAGACTGCTTAATAATCTTAAACTGAACGACTTCTGAACAGAATTTTTTATTTTTCTTTCTTTTTCTTTTTTTGAGTTGGAGTCTCACTCAGTCACCCAGACTAGAATGCAGTGGCATGCTCCCGGCCACCACAGCCTCGACCTGCTGGGCTCCGGCTATCCTTCCGCCTCAGCTTTCCAAGTAGCTGGAACTACAGGCGCGCGCTACCACGCCCGACTAGTTTTTGATTTATTGTAGAGATGAGGTCTCGCCAAGTTGCCCAGATGGGTCTCGAACCCACGGGCTCAGGCAATTCACTCACCTCGGCCTCCCAAAGCGCGGGATTACAGGCTGAGCCACCGAGCCCGGGCTATTTTTCTTACCCCACGAATTCTCCTTACATATTTTTTCTTTATCTTAATAAATCTCACATTATTCATCAATTCATTCAGACACAATCCTGGGAATCATTTCCCCCTTTTCTTAAACCTGTATGTAATCTGCAAGCAATATTCAAAGTATATTTAGAATCTGACCATTTTTCGCAGCTCTTCTGCTACTGCTCTACTCAAGTCAACAATTATGAATTTTAAAAATACTTTAATAGGAGGGGATGGGAGAAGGGAGGATGAGAAGAGGTTGGTCAAAGGGTGCAAAGTTATGGTTAGACGGGAGGAATAAGTTTTAGTACAGTAGGCTAAAGTTGGCAGTGAGATATATATATGAAAAATAGCAAGAAGAGAAACTTTTGAATGTTTTTATCACAAAGAAATGATCAATGCATGAGGTTATGGCTATTAACAATGTTGATTTGATTATTATGAAGTATACACATGTATCAAAACATCAAGTTGTAGCACATAAATATATAGTTTCAATGTCTCAAGTTTTGTTTTAAAAAAGAATACATTCTATAGACTGTACCATTACAAAATACTTTAATTTTTTTTCATTTTATTCTACTCGACTTCTTAAAAGTTTATCACACACACATGTTGATTATTATACTATGAAAATGTAGCTCCAGTAATGTTATTTATCTTCTTAATTCCCTCCTTATGGCTTCTCATCACATATAAGACATTTGGTGTTATTTTTATTGAGCAATAATTGAAAGTATGAGGTGCAGAGCCAGAATTCCTGGATTTGAATCTACATTCTACTGTAGAACGTTAGGGAGATTTTTATATCTTCTCTAAACTTTGGCATCTTTGTTCTACATGAACATGATGCTAGTACTATTTCATAAAATTGTTTGATGTAAATATTACATTAGGTATTAGATATTGATATATGTAAGAAGCACTTAAATGGGTGCTTTCTACTTGGTATAATTTTCAATAGACATAGAGTTCATGAGTTTGTAGTAGTACTCAGTGAAGGGTACAGATTAGTTATGCTGAGAATGCTAATCTTTTTTTTCCTTGAGCCTGTGAGTTCCATGAAGAGAGGGACTTGGTTTATCTTGTATGTTCTGTATCCTGAGCCTACCATAGGGTGAGCACAATCACTGAATGAATGAGAGAGTAAATAAATGAATTTAATAAAAACTATAATTTATCCTTATTTCAGATGTTTTTATCCTTTTTATCATCTCTTTTTCAATTGCTTATAACCTGGAAATATCTTTCTACAGACTCTATTCCTCTTAACGTTGTATCTTTCCTCTGTGTTCATGCCCTTTTTAAAAATGCTGTTATATTCTAGAGCCTAGGCCCAAAATCCAGACCACTGAAAGCTATACATTTCTATTACAAAAAAATAAGTTGAACACATCTTCAAGCTTTTATAGTATCTTTCATGTTCTCATCACATCACTGTCTTGCCTTAAGTGTTGTTATATTTATCTCAATTATGTATTTTTTTTTTACTGCATAGTACTGGGAAGGAGGAAAGAAAGTGCAAAAGTATGTGTGTACACTTACATGTGTGGTGTGGTATGTGTGTGTGCGCATGCATGTGTGTAGTTTCTTCTGCTCTCAGAACTGGCTTTGAAAAGCATAGCAAAAAAGAAACCTATAGTTGTCCATGGGAAATCTCTTTTGGCTCTGAAGTCACAGTCTGCTTGTAAGAGGGCATGGCACTAGCTAATGACTGGCTTTCTTCCTTCTGGATTTATCCTTCATGGTTTCCTTATGATTGTGTGGAGCTTCGTGGTTGGTTCTGGCCAGTGAATTGCAAGTGAAATAATGTGTACTGCTTATGGGTCCAAGCATTTAATTACTATTTCAAAACCTTGCATAGCTCTTTTCCTTTCTAGCATGGAGACTAACTTCTTTAGAGATGGTGGCTGTTACAATAATGGATTCTTGAGTGGCTAGAATGAACAGAGCCCTCTGTCAATCTGTAAAGAAGATTGCATATGTAAGAATAAACTTAGTGTATATAAGAGGTAAACTTTTGTCGTATTGTGTCCCCGGGATTTGAAGTCCTTGCTATTTCAACATAATCTAGCCTATTGTGAAATAGATACAAATTAACTTTTTTTTTAACAAAAATATCATTTACTACTTCCTTGTTTTTGTTGTTGTTGTTGTTATTTTTGTTTTTTTAGAGTGAGAAAAATATAAATGATGGCATGCTATGTGCTCAAAAACATAATACAATTCTAAGTCTCAATCTCTGCTATCATACTTTTTGCACATGAAGTGTCATTAGTAGAACACATATATGGTCATTGTGATGCTTGGGTTTCTGACACTAAAATATTAAAGATCAAGGAATTGTTAAATCTGGTATAAACCTCTCATGCAAAAAATGCTTTACTTGTAGGAAAACTAACATAAGATTAAAATACATCTAGTTAGGAATCTAATTTTCCTTCTAATACTTTATACTAATATTGGTATTCAGAATAAACAAGTTGAGTAAAGCTATCTCTCTGTGGTGTGAAAGTGTTCCTTTGTTTTGTAAAAAAAAATCTAATCAGTTTGAACACGATACTGTGCAGAGAAAATGTCTGGCTACCTGATTGACTAGATGTTTCTGTGCCACATAGATACAGTATGGAAAAAACACAATTGCAATGTTTCTATGCTTTACCTTAATTTTTAGTTGAGTTCTGGTCTCTAACAGAAAGTAAACTGACATTGCCAATTTGTGGGACAGTGATGAAAAAGTATGCTATTCTTCAACAAAGGGAGAATAATCTCTTTCAGGCCTCTTAGGAAATCCCCCCGCCCCCACACTCAAATTACTAGATTATGTCTGAAAAAAAGAAAATTACTCATACAGCTAGAAGGAGAAGAAGAAGAAAAAAAAAACACAAAAAAAAAAGAAAAGGAAAAAAAAGAAGCTACCATTGAGTCTATCATTTTAATATGTAGTGATTCAAATAAAATTGGTGTTGAATTGAGACTTGAAAGAAAGAAAACATTTTGTAAATGGCCTGAAATGTGTTCCTTCTCTTATCTTTTATAGGTTTAGAAATATCTTTTTAACTTTGTTTAAAGGAAGTGTTAATCTACTGCCTCCTAGTGACACTGATTAATTGCTTTTCACAGTATTGGTAAAACTGTCAATTCCATTACTCCCCTTCATACTAGGATCAACATTTTCTACAGATTTTTGTGTAGAGCTTAGGACATACAGAGAAAACAAGTAAAATGGAAGAGGAAGATATTTTCCCATGTCGTTTCAAATAATAATTGTTTTAAAAGTAAAATACAGAAATAGTTCAGCCTTTGTGTTATAGAGATAGACATGTAAATCTACTTAATGCAGCCTTTACTGTCATCTCTCTACTCAATTAATGCTTCCTTAGGATCCTTTCTCTGACTTACTTGATTGAATATATTCAAATGTTTATATTCATTAATGTTTCATGCAATTATCCCTTATAGCATTTAATGTAGTTGCTACTTTATATTAAATTGACTAATTAATTACTATGTTTTATTATTAAAATATAGATCCCTGGAGGACAGAAACTATACTTGGTATTGCCCACCTAACATACAGCACAGATCAGGCATCAAGTAAAATATTTGAAACAAATATTGCTTCAAGAAGAGCTTATTTTAGCCTGTTGGTCTCTGTACATGCTAACTACTGAAGTTCACAGTTGTTCATACCTTAGTTTGTCACACATGATCTAGAATTTTATTTTAATTTATCAGATTATATTCCTGATGGCCTAACCTTTTTTTCTGTTGCCGCCACTCTGATTCTGTCATTTATTCCAAGCGTATCCAAAAAGCTCCCTTTCATTACTTTTGGTTTGAATTGATTTCCTTTCTACCTGTTCTCTCAGTGAGTCAGAGATGTCAGTTCTGCATCAAACTGTATGATCAGTTTATAAATATCAGGAGTTTTAAAGACTTTTACTTTATTTGCATACACATAAATATTTATTAAGAAAACACCAATATTTAGTCTTTGCTTTGCACAGAAGGGGGTTAAAAACAATTTTATTTTTCCTTGGATGAATACATATTTACAGTGTGTAAAGAAATAAGCCTTTTTAATACTACTTAAGGCTGTGGCTCTTGTTGGAGGATAAGCTGTCTCATATGAGAGGAGAATTTTAAATACACATGTCTTCTCTCTACTCTTGACCCTTTTCCCAGACCCATAGCTCTCCAATGTCTCACCATACCTGGAGGGTAACAGCAGCAACATGTATAAACAGCTTCCCAAAGGTAATGACAGGAATCGTTTTCAACTACCTGAGCCTCTTTCCCTTGCCCAGATGACGAGTGTGGCTAAAAGTTTCAAGTTTCTAATCATGGTTTGGTCTTTCTGGTGACCAGCACCCATCCAGGATCCCATCAAGAATTGTTTCATTAAAACAAAAAACACTCCTATCACTGAGGAAATTCTAGTAGGAGCTCTGTGTTGGCAACCAGGGTCAAAGACCAAATATTGGAACAAAAGATGCATTTAGCACTCAATTCTCATTTTAGAAAGCTCTGTGCCAGCAACTGGGGGCAGAGATCAAATATATATTTTTATTATGTCACAAAGTCATAAGCAGGATTTATATACTTCAAGAAGGCCTAAGAGTTTGTTAGATGTATGTATTCAAGAACAAAATGTTGGAGAGTTGAGGGTGCTGTTGAAGGAGTTCATGTAATTAACCAAGAGGTTCGTGCTTGAATGAAAGGAAATAAATGCACAAGAAAGATATTTGCATGGTATTTTATGCATCCAAAGACTGAATTTCAGGGAGAAATTCTGAAGAAACAGGAAACACTTTGTTATTCCTATGCTCTGTCAAGATTGAACATGGTATCAAAGGACATGGGGGTTCATGTCAGCTCTATCATTAATTTGCTATGTGACCTAGGGTGAGTCATTTTTTTCTGGAAATCTCTTCAAATCCTGTAACTGGATAACTTACTACTTAATTTCAGTCTCTGATTCTTTGACCAATCTCTTTCATAGAAACTTAAGAAGCAACATTTAATTTTTTCTTTTATCACTATTTAATGACCTTGCTATGGCTTTTCGTATCTTTTTTGTATAAATGTCACGTCAACAAGTTGTGCATGGACTGACAGCCAACAAAAAAAAGTGCAAAGGGCAATGTGTCAATATTTCTAATGCCAGCCTCACTTGAAAGGTCAATACAGTTATTTGCACTACCATATTGTTCATACTTAAGGGAGGAAATATATCCTGAACTGCATTGCTATCAGTCAATAAGCACCAAACTGTTAGTTAGGCTGCATCACAACAGATGTTACATAATTTCTTTGGAAGTGAAACTAGAAAAAATGTCTAAATTGTTTAGTGACTTCTTTCCTCCATAAAAGATGAAGGCTTTCTTAACACTTGTAATGCATTCATTTGTTTGAATCAATTCACTCATGACTTTAACGATCAAATATGTATTACATACATACGCTATGTGGTAGTACTAAATTCTGAGTGAAAATAGATTTTAAAAGAACACTAAACTGGGGCTAAGAGAAGTAAAGTAGTTTTCCCAATGCCATAAAATTGGTAAGTGACTGAGTCACAATTTGAACAAGGATTTAAACTCATGCTTATAGAATTTCATTTTGAACTCATGTGTAAGAATTTGTGCTTCTCACCATTACTGTATTAGTCTTTTCTTTCCTCATGAAGCTTAGTTTTAAGCTAAAGGAATCAATTGAAAACAAGTATCGAAAGGAATCGTGATAAATACTGTCTTAGAAGAATGCACAAAGAATATAAAAGGAATCATTTCACTTACCTTGGAGAGGTCAAGAATGACATAACAATGAAACTGATGTTTCATGTTTATCTTCATGTATAATTGTTGGTTGTTAGGATTGACAAGAAAGAAAAGATAATTTTAGCTAAGGGAAGAGTAGATACAGAAATAATGGAGGGAAAACTAGCAAAGCACATTCTAGTGAAGCACATCAAAATATTCTGTGTAGTTTGATGTGGTCTGAGACAAAAATATAGGAACAAAGTAGGAGATAGTCCTGAAAGGTAATAGGTGGGAATCTTGGAAGTGCTATGAGGAAGTTTGTATTCTGTGTCCAAACGCCACTTCATAATGAAATGTGTGCCATTCTGCTATGACATTTAAAAATGGGACAGTGGAGGTGTGAGTTTTCATATTTATCCTACATGAAATACCATATTTTCTTTTAATATTTGTTTTTTCTTATTCATATGATGTTTTTCTTTAATAAATTTCTTCTAGCAATAGATTGAGTTCTCCCTTTTTTCCCTCCCTCCCTACTTCCCTTATGCCTCTCCCTCCCCTCTCCCTTCCTTCTTCCCTTTATCTTTGAGTGTCTGTGCTTGGAAGAGAATATTTCATTGAGCAGTCTTGACTCACAGGCATAACTGAAATCGAGTTTGTTTTTTAATTTAAGTCCCTACCTATTGTGGACTGGCGTTGGAAAGTAGTAAATTTAATTTTGACAATTAATCATATCATTCTGCCTCCCAAAAAAATATTAATCCTGTCCTTTGTATTTTTCGTCTGTTCCAGTTTAGGGCTATCACATTTCTAGTAGGTATTTAACCAAGTCTGGGTGTTATTGCTTGTAACTGTTTAGTTCAGAGTCTCAACTTCAAGAGTTTTGGCTGAGATATCATTGAACTAGAGGGAGACTCTTGTCAGAGAAATTTAATGCCTAGGCACCTTCCTCTTATTCTTTCTCTTCCTGTTCCTTCAAACTTCTCTAACTGCAGAAGTTTCAGGAATATATGTGTGTAGCGATGGAGAGGGATTTGGATAAGAGACTATAATCTGCTTCTATTTAGATAGGAAGTTTTGCTTCTAGGTAATTGTGACTTCACTGCCAGCTCTGGATGCTTGTGACCACTCTACTGACTTTTCCTTGGCATTGGCAATGACCTGAATGGTTTGTTCTATATGAGCCGGTCATTCAGTGATCTGGTGGCCCAAATAATTTCCAACATTAGTGATCCCACAAGGTAATGTCACTTTCCTCCCTTACTCATCCAGTGATCTCTGTGTACCCCACAATCTTTGGTCTGGAACAGTCTTTGGATAACTAGCCAGAAACCCCAGAGCACTTTTTTTCCAATCATGGCCTGGACTACAAGAAAACCTAGGACCCTCAGCCATGACTGTCATGGACTTTGGAAATTCATATTGGTGTTCTCCAGCTCATTGTGACACTCTACCTTTTCCCTAAGGTTCATTTTCTATAGTCCAGTGGCTCTGGGTATTGTTATATATTCTGTACTTCAGAAAATATCCAGTATCCTGCCAGGAAAACAGGGGGATACTCTTTTTACAAATATGAAAATGTTTTACAAGGAATCACAGCTAGAGTGGCCCTCTGAGTCACATGAGATGGGCAAGGAATGTGATAGTAACCTGCTCACCAATTTCCAGTGTGCCAGGGAGACAATATTCTTTTTTGCATTTAGCTTATTTAAAAACATTTCTGGTTTAAATGATACCCAGTCTTTGAAATTTGATGCAAACTATGAAGAATTCACATTAGGAATTATGTTCCCATTGACCAGACTATTTGAAATGTATCTTGTTTTCAACAGTGGGATCTTTTTTGCACTAAAGCCTACAGTTGTTGGCAGCCCCAGGGATCTAACCATATGATCAGAATATTTCCTCTCAACTTTCTATTGACTTCATTTTTTAAGTAGACAATTATGCTTCACAGACTTAGCAATTCCTGTCAAGAAACATGACTGTTGCCCAAAAGTACTAGCAAAATTCCCAGGAAGGGGTCTCTTAGCCTGTTTAGATTAGGTGCTAATCGCACAACCATTATTTGGATGCATAGATGTAGTTCTCTGAATAGTCAGGCCTGGATTAACTTGCTTATCCTTGAAGCCAGAAATAGGATTTATTCTACCAAAAAAACAAAACAAAACAAAAAAACCTCAAAAAGCTATTGAGTTGAGTAATGTAGAGTAGGAAAGGTCTCAAGGGAAATTGAAATGTTATTTTTAAAATAGGGGAGAACACCTTCTGTGCAGACAAAAATAATAGATACCTGTCATTGAAATGTCTACAGAACCCAGCCCAACCTAACCCTAGTTTGAAAAGTACCTGGGAATTTCTGTTTTTGGCAACAAGGAATCAGCCGACAGTATTAGAAGAATAATAAGATCAGATATGAGTTTAATACTTTACTTTCCTTCACAATTTCACTTTTTTCATGTATTTTTGTCCTGTAATTAAACTGGGTTTTAGAAACTGTCCATAGAAACTCATTTCACTCTAATTAGGCTAACCTCCTCTGAACTCTTCCAGCCATCATGTGTGTGCAAAGAGCTCTGAAGAGTTATCATTCACCTGTGCCCAGGGTGAGATATCTATGGAAACCTTGAACTTCTACAGACTGGTAGTTGACAGGATCATGTACCCAGAGGGCAATTTATTGCTAGGCTACCTTGAAACCAGCACTTGGGCCTGCCATCCTGATTTAGATGATTTTCTTAATGGTAATTTCCCACCAAAATCTTAGACTCATTATAGTGTCATTCTAATAAACTCATTCAGAAAGGTAAATATCTGAACTCAATTAGATCAATAACGGTGGGAGAAGAGACCTGTGAGGATAAGTCAAAAATGGGAGAGTCATTGCATCTTATTTTTACTTCATGAGGTTATATACATATATACACACATTCTATGTTATTCATATGTTATTACTGTATACACACATATATAATATGTGTCTATATAAAACCATTCAAGTAAGCTTTTATGTGTATATGTTTATAAAATTACATCAACATCTTTTCCCTTCGTCTAAGGCTGGAGATCACTGATGTTAACACACTTTGTTCTTTTGGACTCTCTGCTCTTCCTAAACCTTGCACTTTTCTTTTGTTCCCTCAGTATGTGAAGGCTGACCTTAGCAGAAAGTTGGCTGTCTTAAATATGGCAGGTCATCTATCAATTCCTCCCCAGGTTGTCGGAGTTTCTTTTAATCTCACTTGTAATTTTCCAGGGGAGGTTTACAAAAGCCACAAACAGAATTTTAATGTTGTAAAATACATGTGGAGACAGTAAATATTTCCTTTTTCATGAGGATGGGCTGTATGTCAACTCGTCTCAGAGAAGATGAAGGCATGTTCCAAGCTAAAGTTTATTATGCTTAAATTGTCTATGAATTGAGTCATTTGCATTACTGTTCAGAAATGATTTTCTTTACATATAGTTAAAGCTCAGGCATTAGCATACACTTCTTGTTATTGGATGCCTGATTCTTAAAATATTTTTTTTCTTCTGACATAACCAAATATTAATTACTTCCATAATTGCAAAATATTCACCCCACTAATTTGCAAATACATTCATTATGCATTCTAAGCATCAGATACAAAAACTAATGGCAAAATTAATGTATACTTTAAGCCCCCATAGAGAGGAAAATATTGGCTCAAGGAAACTTAGTGATAAAAGCTAGACCGCGTGCTCCTAAATATTAAGACTATAATGACTTTTCAAGATAGTTAGATAAACGGCCTCTCAAATTTCTCAAATCAGCTAGGATGCAACACTATAAAAAAGGCTATATCACAAATTATTTTGGTATGTGAACTTTTGTTTTAATTATGTATGCTAATACTTTGTGGCTTTCTCAGAGATGGTTAATATTTTGTGAAATAAGATTAGTAGGAAATTTTCCTAGCAATTCCTCATCCAAGTCTGCAGAGGATAGTATGAGTGATGCTAGAATGCTGTAACTTGATTTGTGAATCCAATTCATTCAACAAATATTTAGTGAAGCCCTGCCACAGCTACATGCAGAGGATAAAAAGTGAACATGATAGTTTCTATCCTCTAGAAATGCTATTTATGAAGACCATCTCATCCATAAGGTGTCTAGAGGGTTGTATGCATAAGGCATAAAAATAAAGCTTCATTTCAAAGACAGCAGAGTTCAAACCCTTGAGGGATGGGGTACATTATTGATAGACATATCTAGGCAGAGGTATATTTGGTATATACATTCTGGAAAGCACAAGTACTTCTAAGGAGCACAGAAGGAATGGTTAGCTTCTAGGTGAATATTGGTCTACTCCTGGGAACGAGACATAGATGATTGATTCAAGAAAAGAAGATAGGCATGGAAGGTGACAAAGAATAACATGCTTGAGCAATAATTGAAAGCTGAAGGAAAAAGTAACCTTAGGTATCATTTAGTCCTCTCCCTTGATCTTATAGGTAAGGAAACCGGTATCCAAATCAGTGTGATCTCGATGTTGCTCACTGACTTGGCTCGGTTACCTCCTTTACAATGAAACCCATGTGTAAAATCATCTCTGAATTCCAATAATTTCCTCTTCCCTGAAGCATTATTTACTTGATTCAGGTTATCTTTTTCTTTCTCTAACAATTTAGTGTTACCCACCTTAGATATCCAATCATGTGATACATAATAATGTTTCAGACAATGACGAACTACACATCTGACAGTAGTACGATAATATTATAATGAAGTTGAAAATTTCTGATTGCCTAGTGATGTATTGATGACATTTACCTTGTTTAGGCCTGAGCTAGTGCGTGTGTTTCTTAATTTTTAACAAACAAGTTTTTAAAATAAAATAATTAAACTAATATTTAATATAGAAAAAATAACTTGAGAATAAGGATATAAAGAAAATATTTTTGCACAGCTAAAAAATGTGCTTGTATTTTAAGCTAAGTGTTATTTCAAGAGTCGAAAATTAGAAAAATTAGAGTTTATAAAGTAAGATTCAGTAAGATTAATTTATTATTAAATAAAAATACATTTTTTCTGAAATTAGTGTAGCCTAAGTGCATAGTGCTTATAAAGTCTACAGTGATGTACAGTAATGTCCCGACCCTTCACATTCACTCACCACTCACTCACTGACTCATCCAGAGCAACTTCCAGTCTTTTTAGGTTCATTCTTGGTAAGTAGCCTATACGTGTACCATTTTTATACTGTATTTTTATTGTACCTTGTCTATGTTTAGATACTTATCATTGTGTCACAATTGTCCACAGCATTTTGTACAGTAATATGATACACAGGTTTGTAGCCTAGACCATAGACAATACCATATAGCTTAAGTATGTAGTAGGCTGTACCAAACAACGAAATCAATGAAATTTCCTGAGGACACATTTCTCAGAAGATGTACCCTTTGTTAAGCAACCCATGACTGTATTATGAAACTCATCTTGATGATGTTCATTCGAACTACTCTAGTTAAGAAAACATTTATTGAGGATCCACTATTTACATGTACATATATATATATATGTATATATATATATATATATATACATACACACACTTACATATGTTGTTGATTTGAAATCAACAAAAATGTTGCTAATGTTCATAAGACGCTACAAGTTAGGGAAAAAGTACTTGGAGTAAGTCGTTGAAGGAAGTTATTTTCTAAAAAGCAGAAAGTACTAATATTGACATTCTCAATGGCATATTTCAGTCTTCAATATTCTTGACTCTTAAAAAAAAATTAAAGTGCAGTGGTCCAACTATTTACCCTTAGCCTACCAGAGGGAATAACAAGAATAGTTTTAAAAAACCTCTAACATCTGATGTGATCAAGCAGTTATGCATCCTATGTGGTTAGAAAAGTGCTTGCAACCAAGATTTCATTGTCGTTTTTGCTATTTATTTGTTTTATAGATACTTTCTTTTGGTCTCACATTATCCCATAAGAACAAACAAAAGTAGAACCATCTACTCATTTTTCTTCTCTCTGTGACTTTTTTTTTTTCAATTTAAGATTCTGTAGGAAGAAGGTTGTCTTCCGACAATAAGACAAAAACAATCTTCTGAATACAACTCAGTAGGAAAACAATGACTGAAAGACATGACCTATATTTTTACTATTAGAAGAGTTATTGTACAGAAGGGAACGAGATGAGGGTTATTCTGGATGTGTTTTTTTTTTTTTTTTTTTTTTTTGAGTTGGAGTCTCACTCGGTTGCCCAGACTGGAGTGCAGTGGCCGCTCCCGGCCACCTCAGCCTCGACCTGCTGGGCTCCGGCGATCCTTCCGCCACAGCCTTCCGAGTAGCCGGAATCACAGGCGTGCGCTACCACGCCCAGCTAATTTTTTGATTTATTGTAGAGATGAGGTCTCGCCTGCCCAGGAGGGTCTCGAACCCACGGGTTCAGGCAATCCACTCACCTCAGCCTCCCAAAGGCGCGGGTTTACAGGCTGAGCCACCGAGCCCGGCAAGATCTCCATTTTAAATAAATGTTTTAGAAGCAATGATGTCTGATATCCTTTACAGCTCTGTCTCTAATGACCATGATTCCATGATTCTTTGACCGGCATCTCTACCCAGCATGGTCGGCACTTAAGCAAACGGAATTGGAAATTTTGCAGAATTAAGTCACTGAGAAAGATCAACAGCTACTCTTAAGACCAAATTCAAGTTGATTTGAGAGTCACATAATATGAGGAATAAACTAAGAGTTTAAATTCCTAAGGAAAAACTTTTGCTAACTGGGAGAAAGGAAGGACGTTATAAATAATTAGCTAGTTAGTTAGTTAGTAGTTGGTATTAAGAAATAACAGGAGTCAGCTTTTCAACTCAATTTGATTATTGTTTACTTGTAGGAGACATAGAGGTCAAAGGAACATTGTTCTTGTGTTCACGAAATTTACTTTTAGTAAAGAATAAGAAAAATATTAATTATAATAAAAGGCAAGTAATAAAAGTCAAATTCTTAGGGATTAAAAAAAGGAAATCACACCTGGTCTGGAGAATAAACAAATACTACATGAAATGGAGTCTCAAAGTTACTTTAGAAACGTCTTAAGGATTAGTAGGATGTTAACTAATGAAAATATAAAGAAGAATATAAAAAAGACAAAGGGATGTAATAGAATAATGAAGGAAAACAAGGAATTTTAAAGGACATGCAAGAGAAAAGTGATGTAAAACAGGGAAATGAAGCCGTTTCTATAGCTTTCAACAGATTGAGGGAAAAGCATGACTCCCTTCTGCATCAATTAACCATAACAGTGATTGCTTTTGCTGAAAAAAAGACTTTGTGATTTTAACAAAATGCTTTTATATCTCACTTAATGAAATATACTCAAAGCAGGATTCACTCTCTGAGGACAGATATGGTAATAGAGTTATCTATATCAGAAGATCTGACACAGATAGTTTTCCACCTCACCTTCTGATAGTGGTCAAAAAGACAATAATCAAACTTCCCACTCATATCATTATGTATGATTCATGTATGGAGATAAGCTAGTCATGGGTGTTAAATGGAAAAACAAAGAAGTTCAAATAATGTTACATTTATACATAACAATCCAAAAGGTTTTCTATTTGTTACATCAGTCGTGTTTCTTATTAACCCCATTTTAAGACAAGGACATGGAGTATTAGAGAGTCTGAGTAACTAAATTAAGGTAACTGAACTTGTAAGTGGCAGAGCTAGGATTAGAACCCAGGCCATTGGGTCTCAGAAGCCATCCTCTTCAATAGAATGTTTTTCTCCTTTGTATCTCAGTGAGACCTGCTGTTTTGACTAACACAGACTATGTTCTTGGTTGCTTCTGCGGAGGATAAAACACAGATAATGTCAGTGAGCTGACAAGTCATTGCAGTGATAGTGTTGTTTGCCAGGTGCTCTGACATGACCAGAATCTGGAAGAGAAAACAGGTGTCACCGATGTGGAGATGCAGTCTCAGGCTGCTGCTTCTTAACAGACTTGTCAAAATCACCTTCCCTGTGCTGGCATGCTGTGTGCCCAGCCGTAGAGGCGGGTCATTTTGTTCACCTGGGGAATGATTGGGCTTGGGAAGCAACAAATGAAAGGAGTTTCGAGGGCCACAGAGGGGATTCCCGCAAAAGTTCAAAACTGTCATCTGTGCAACCACTTGAATCTACATATACTATCTTCCAAATCCAAAGAATGGAGACTCACAGACACACATTCTTTCATTAAAGACATTTAAATAATGTTAATGTTAAAAATACAAATTTGGACTTAAAGTGAAAGCCCAGCTCTAGATGTCTGAGACTCAGCTGCCTTCAGACTAAACAGGAAAGAATGACAATAGCTTCCAATCCCTACTTCCCCAACTCAGTGCAAGCCTCACTGTCCTAGGAAGTCTCTTTTTGGAACTTTTTCTTCCATGTTGTCTTTTACCAAAATTTACTTGTCCCTTGCACAGTGTCTTCAGTTCCATCATCTTTGTGCTCTAGGCAAAAAAAGGCAGAAAAGGTGGAAAAAGAGTTTTAGGTTTTAGTGCCAATTTCAATACTGAAGAACTACATTATCTTGGAAATTTAGGTTCTCCCAAACTGTTTTAGTTTATTTTGTTTATGTAAGATGGAAATTAGAGTGCATGATGCCCAGGAAGAATTTCTGTTCTGAAATTCAAATTTTCTTTTGACCAAATGTAAGAAACTTTGACAGAAATGGTCATTTTACAGAGGAATGTGTAGTAAGTAGGTGCCTACAGAAACTAGATAGTCATTGACAGATGTTGTAAAAGAGGCATAGGCAATGACTTGGTGCTTGAAGATAACCCTCCAGTCAACAGCAACCCCAGGTTATTTTGCTTTTAGGATTGTATTAATCAGAGTTCTCCACAGAAACAGAACCAATAGGCAATATAAAGAGATTGAGAAAAACATTTATTGACAGCCCTCCTTCGTGTCCCCTCCTGCTGTCCCTCCTGCTGTGGGAGCTTTTCTGTCTTCTTAATAAACAAAAGAAAAACATTTATTACGAGGAACTGGCTCATGAATCATGAAGTTGAGAAGTCCCACGTATGCCATCTGCAAGCAAGAAGCCTGGGAGAGTGGGGTTTTGCTCCAAGACAAGGCTAAAGGCCTGAGAACTGGGGAATTTGACAGTGTTAGTCCTGGTCAGAATCAAGGACAGAATCCATGGGCACATAATTACAAAAGGTGTGAGTAACAAGTAGGATATTAGGATATTCAGACAGGATATTCAGAAGGAGTAATCAAAAGTGGGATAGAAAATCAAGAAAGGTGAAAGATCAACTCAAAAACAATAATTTGAAGAAATTGGTCATTTTGTCAAATGTTACAGATGGTAAAAGATCATTGAAGCATCTATTGGGTGCGATGGTATGGTTGGTACCATTGCAAAACTATGTTAGAATTGGGGGGGATAAGATACAGATTGTGAACATTGATATATACATCAGAAATTATTAACAGAAACCAGTGTATAAATCGATAGTGTATTTTTTTGGAAATTATTCATTCTTCTTCCACTTTGCTGCCCTAGCTTCATTCTTTCTTTTTTCAAAATGTCATAGAAATATTTACCTGAATAATCTACATGTGATGGTGAATAGAAGAACAAATATAAGAAAGTAATTGAATTGGACTTTAAAAATAGGTGAGACTTGCATTTTTTTTTTTAGACAGAAGGGGTTGTTAGGAAGGCTGAAAACATGAAAAGAGGTGAGGTAACTAATGGTACAGGACTGAAGTAGATAAAAAGAAGCCCAGATGGAGGTATCAGACTTGACAGGAGTCAGTAACCTCTCTTTGTCTGAGAGGAGAAAGGGTTAGATAAGATGTCTAATGACATAGATGAATTTATAGGTGCTAGCCTAGGGTTTTAAAGTCATTATTTTGGGAAACTTTTATTTCCTCACTGAGGTAAAGTAGGAGGATAAGAACATCTACTGAAAATGAGGATGAGGTCAGAGACCTAAGACAAAAAGAGAAGGTTTAGAAGAACTAAATGAGGAATAGGAAAGGGCTTGGGCTGATAATAAGTAAAATGATTGACAAGAGCACTGATGGTTCCACTAAGACTGAAATCTAAATTTATGGAAGTGCCAATAAGCACAGGCATATACTTTTTCAAAAAATGCTCAACTCCCTGTGTGCAAGGCCAGAATATAAGGAACATTGGTTCAATTTTACCTTCTGTGGATGCCAGGGATAGAACATATGTCAAATTTATTTTGTTCTCGTTCAACCCTCTTTTCATGGCATGACTTTCCCACACACAACAAAAATATATATAAGTTGATCGTGAAGTTGAAGGAACCCAGATACCTCTAAAAAGCCTTAAACTTTGCTTTGGACTTCACCAGTCATCTATTATTGTGATCCCTAGATCCCATGACTCAAGAAAGCATCATGACACTCCCCTCTTGTTTTGTTTTTGTTTTTGTTTTTTGTCTAGAGATGCTGCAGGGCACATGTTCTATCCTGAGAGTGTGCATAATCAGGTATTTTGACACTTGAAATGGATTTCATGGAAATTTTAATAGAAACAACTTAAAACCTTCAGCAATTCAAGTGAGATTACAGCTTTGAGTTCTCTAGTTGGTTCGTGGAATGTTTATGTTGTAGTAATTGGTTGTTTCCTCTTTGGTCAACTTTCTACCCATTTATTCACTCTCCATTCAATGATGAGACAGGGAAGATGTTTACTGAAGATGATTCACATGCAAAGCATTGAAGTGCTGTTGGGAATGCAATTTCTTGACCGTCATGATCTTATATCCTGCAGGAAACCTAGATAATATTCAGTTATATAATTTATTATTTAATTATAACTAGTATAGGTGTTATAATACTCATATAAGTGCCTTCCTTCTATATTTATCTAATGCAAATGTATTAATATAATCCATTCAATATAAAATATTTTAGGTGTTTAAAGAGTAAATGTTTTGGTCACTTGCAATTTTTAGCTATTCATAACAAGTAATTTCCTGAAGGTTCAGAAGAAACATTGATTTAATATATATCAAATATATGCATGTATTTATTAGTGCAAATATGTGAAGACATCCTTAGGCCTTCACATTCATATATGTATGCTTAAATATGCATATGCTGCATTTATATATATTACACATACTGCCTAAGTCTATTGATTTATAATCTTAACAACATAGTTTAGAAGTAAAGTCTTAAGGAGAAAAATTCAAAGGCGAAGCCAGATATTGCTGTTGGCAAAATATTTAGCATTAACCTTCTCTTTTTCCCTTCATAGTAACTACTGGCTGCTATGGCAACCTCCTCCCCCCCAGCACAACAGAACTTCTCGAATGAAAAGCACAAGGCCTTTGAGACTTCAAATGTGCCCTGTACAAAGCAGTCTAAACCCTTTACCCTAGAGCCATTACCATCCCGTGCCTCAGAATGACTGGCTACACCATTTAATTTATTATGTCCTGTTTTTCTCTCCATTCAATCAATATTGCTCCAGAACAGCAGGAGAGAGAAAACCTATTACATTTCCTTGCACAGAGTAGGCACTCAAGAAATAGGCTTCTTTTTTTATTACACAGTTGATGGGTTCCTAACAAATGTTATATGAATCTAAGCAAATTAGACATTTAAGCTCACTAATTTCTTCTGGTTGTGTTCTTATTCACTCCTTTCTCCCTTGTGCTCTGGTCTAAACCACATTAACTATTGATGAACCCACAAAAGCACCATTATCACTTCTGCCTTAGGCCCTTCTTAGTCCCTATAGCTGAGACTCCTTCCTATTCTTCAAACACCCCCTTCCACCACCAATCGAAATAATTACTGTTTCTCATTCAGGTCTCAGTTTAAGACTCCCTCTCTCAGGAAGCTGAAAACCACTAAGACAGGGCTGGCACTGCTTGTAAATGCCACGACAGCAGTCCTATGTACTGTGCTAGCCATTGTCATTGATCTGAAATTTTCTTTTAATTTCTCTTGATTGACAACTAGCTCCTCTATTTATCATAACTCCAGTTGTAGTTCCACAGCTGGGGTTCCAGTAGTGTCATTCCATAAATAATAAGTGCTTCCTAAGTGTCAGTTATTATGCTGATGACCTGGTATAGAGGCGAGCAAGAGTGACATATTTCCAGAAATAGGTAATCTACTGAAGAGATGGAAAACAAACATATTAACAAATTAGTAAGATGATCAGACAGTAGTGAAGTGCTCCTCCTCCCAATAAATAAAGCAGAATAATGGGATAGCATTGGTGGGGATGTGTGAGAATGCTTTTGAGAGGATGGATAGGCAAGATGTCTCAGTGTAGATATTTGAGCAGGAACATAAAGATGACAGCCAGGACAAAACTTGGGGGAAGCATATTCCAGGCAGAGAAAACACAAGACAAATACATGAAGGCAAGAAGATTGCACTGAGCCTGTGTGAAAATGTGTGGTAGGTGTAATGAAAGAGAGGAAAGTGGCAGAGTTGGGCTCATGGAAATAGACAGGTCACATCATGTAGAGCTCATAGATCATAATGAGAAATAGAAGACATTTAAACAGGGCCAAACTGTGATTTAAAAGCTAAAAATTTCCTCTGCTTTCTTTCCAGACATTGGGGCGGGGGGGGGGCAGGGCGGAGAACAGTACATTCATTGGGTATACATAGTGTGCCAAGAATTATGCTAAGTGCTTTTCATGTAATAACTCACTGAATCCTATTATCATTTCTATGAGATAGGATTTTATAGATGAGGTTATTGAAGTACAGACAGAAGCAACTTCCCAGGAGCCCATGACTAAAAAGCAGTGTGGTCATAATTTGGATCTTTGGTAATCTGATTCCAGAAAGTCTTACCCACTGTGGCAAAACTTTGTCAGGCATTTGCTAGAGCCAACACTCTGGTAAAAATAAATTTGAAAGCAATATTCTGACCTCTGGAATTGCAGTTTGACAAAATCATAATAGACTCTGTGGTCACCAGTGACTGTTTATGGGATGACATTATAACCATCATCAAAATTAAATATTTAATGAGCATCTGTCACCTGCAAAGTTTGAGGCAAAGCCCAACGAGGATTACAAAAGGGACACAATCTGGTTTGTGTCCAGCTACCTTGCAGTTTGGTTGATGAGATGAAACTACTAAATTGTAAGTGTCGTGAACATCTCTCATGGATGACAAATTACACAGCAAAGCAGAGGCCATCAAGGTCAACATAGACTGCACTGGTCTGCGAAGCTTTGAGTAGTTCTGGAAGAGGTAAGGGAGAAGAAAAACAGAGGGCTTTCTAGATGGGAGAAAAAACAATGGGTAAAGGCATGAAAATGGAAAGGTTTGTGTTGAGGAGTGAGGGGCCCTAAGGTATAAAATATACTCCACATTTTAAAGAGAATCACAGACAAATCTCAACCAAATTGCATGTGTTGACCCCTACCCTCAACTTTCCTTAATCCCCACCTCTTCTAAGTCTAAGACTCTAAGTGAGAATCTGGGTTCTTGAAGCCAAGACTGGAAGAAAGGGAAGGAAATGCCAACATAAACCCATCTAAAAGTTACAGGGACCTGCCAAAAAGAAACAAGTATCTCCTCTCTGGTGGAGCTTCTGCTTAGTTTGCAGACTTGTTTTCACTCCTCTGGAAAAGATCATTGGAGAAAAATAGCAAAGCGAAGAGAGCACACTGGAAAGTAACACCCTATAAGCTTTCTCTGATCTGTCAAGAATGGTTCCCCTGTGTCAGTGACTATGGCTAAGGGCAGGACATCTTGCCAGTGCTTTGCTTTGTTTTACTTTTCCCCTGAGGAGTTTGAGATGACATCTGAGTCTTCACTTTTAAATGGAAGATGATCTTTTTTTGAAAAAAATATCACTCTCAGACTAAATAAGTGAATAAATCAAGTTAAATCAAAAGTACTTTCATTGGGACTGGTAAGAAAACTGGCAAGGTCGTTCACATTGTTAACATGGATCAAAACCAATTATACAACTAAACAAAATAAAAATCTAATCATCTAGTATGGGCTGCTTTTCCTTCAAGTTAACACATAAGATATTTTGATTCCAAATTTTCCGGGAAACTGTGAATCCTGCTACTTTGATGATGTGGGGCTGTATAACGAAAATTAATAGCTCCATGAGAAGGAATGTAGTGAAACACTGACAGGGAGACATTAAAAAATATAAAATCAGTCCCAAAGTGTGTGCTCTGTGCCCTAAACATTTTAACAGCACCCAGTAGGCTTTAACCACTAAGATATTTTGCTTGTGAAGCTTCTACTGGAAGAGTCAGACCCATCTTTCTGCCAATCTCTCCTCGATCAAGATTAGCAATTATAGCAGGGCAATACCTGTGTTTCCTTTTGTGCCATTAAGAATTATATAGCTTTTTAGGCACCCACCATTCCCCTGACTACCTTTCCAATAATTTAATTTACTGAATTTTATTTTTATTGAGCTCAGGTAAAAGATAAAAATACGTAAAGCACTAGGAAGCTCCTGAAGTCAGCAGATTGTTAGGACTGGAAGTCTAATTGGCCATCATGTCTGCTGCCTCCCAGTAGCAGCTTGTCTGGACTGGAACAGGCTCTTCTTGCCTCCGCGCCCCAGTGGTCTCATCAACCCCCATGCAGCTGTGGCTGTGTTCTAATGCCTCCTCTGGCAGATGGGAAATGGCATTTCGGGGAGTACCTGGCGTATTACACGGTGATCTTCCTCGGTGAAAAAGGTCATATATATTAAAAGGATGGCACCCCTGGGTTATTGAAATTTTCTATGACTTGTATGAAACATTTAAAAAAATTCCTTCTTTCCTGCCATTACTTTCCAAGGCCTCCAGGTGGCATATTAAATCACAAACTCCTTCTTTGCAATTGAGGGCACTATGTTACCATGATATCTGCAACATTTATGCCCTATCCCTAAAATAATCTTTCTGCAACATTTCTTTACCCCCTGTATTTCCGTACTCCTTTAAATTTCACTTTTTTATGTAAATGTAATATAAAATATTGTATGCCATTTGTTTACTACTTAATAATTATCTTACGTTGTAAAACCTAACATCAAAATAATTAGTTAAATATGTGTATATATGGAATATGAGCACAGTGAAATAAAATGATCCCATGAGAGATAGTAAGAAGGACTGGAAGCAGCACTTAATGGAAGAGAGTAGAACTTGATGGATGTTTTACTTAATTAGATGTGTGATCTTGAACCATTTCTTAACCATTGCTTAACCTTTTTGGGTCTGAAACTCCTCATTTGAAAAACAATAAAATTAATTCCCTTCTAACATTGTGCTTCTTTCTTCGAAGCTACAGTATCACATGGATGAATACTGGTGACTTAAACGTATCTAATTTTGCTTAAACATTTGCGTAAACAAATATAGTATATTAAAAGAATATATTGGTTACTCTTTTTTGAGTTGGAGTCTCACTCTGTCGCCCAGACTGGAGTGCAGTGGCCGCTCCCGGCCACCGCAGCCTCGACCTGCTGGGCTCCGGCGATCCTTCCGCCTCAGCCTTCCAAGTAGCCGGAATTACAGGCATGTGCTACCACACCCAGCTGATTTTTTGATTTATTGTAGAGATGAGATCTCGCTGCCCAGGCGGGTCTCAAATCCGCGGGCTCAGACAATCCACTCACCTCAACCTCCCAAAGGCGCGGGATTACAGGCTGAGCCACAGAGCCCGGCTAATTATGTTTTATTGTATACTTTGGTTCAGAACCAGTCAGACCATCAGTAGTACTAAAAATAACTCTCTAAGAAACTGTTGAAGCCTAAACCCAGAAATCTGTTAAAATTATTTGTTGGGCTCATTTTTTATTACATTTGGACTCAAATTATTTTATTAAGCGTATGTCATGAAAATTTCAGGGTCAAAGGTAGGATTGACATATCTATCTATCTCTATATATAGTCTGTCAATATTGGTGTTAGATAAAATTTTATGGAAACATGGAAATTTATTGTTAAGATTGTTACAGTATGTTTTTACTTTTGTATTTTTCTTACAAAATAAAAGGTCATCATTGTAATAAAAATGTTCTTTAAGAGATCAAATATTTTATTAAGTTTAATTTCCATTTAGATTTCATTATTGCAAATGGGAAAATTACTGAGTAAGTTTTCAATTAGATAACATGGAATTAATATGCTGATAATGAATCTAAGATTATATGCAACTACATTTTATGCTTTGAATTAAAGGGTTCATGATTCTTACATTACTTATCAAAGTAATGAGTAGGCACAGGTTTAAATATACTTCAGCCTGCTACAAATAATAAAATATGCAGTTATGTCATTTATTAAAGGTGATGTTTTGTTGTATATAATTTCGCTAATAATCTTTGCATGGAATTTGCTTGCTAATTTTATTTCAGATTGAACTTGATTAGTATATTGGGCTTTCAACTGAATTTTATGTCTCTAATAATTTATTTATGATGTTTATATTTATGATTAGGAAACATTTCATAAATGTGTGTTTGTATAGGAAAATATGCACTTGCATGTGTATATACGTGCTATACATAAGTACCTAGACATATATTTTTTAACGTGGAAAACATTATAGATATATTAATAGCTAAAGATTTAACTCGAATTCCTTTCAACTTCTACTCTCCCTGAAGAAAAATTACCTTCCTATGCTGGTGAAAATAACTTTCATACATCTTGGTTAAAAATAATCCAAAATAGCTCAATGTCATGACACCATTGATGACACCATCATTTCCCCACTGATTTGAAATGACATCCCAATAATACATCATGCTCTCAGATGTGTGATGATCTTGTTTCTATGTTCTCTGTTGCATTGTGTAATGGGACATTTGTCTAGTGCTTCACTAATGCCCCATTACCTGAACTGCTACTGGTTTACACTGAGACTTTATCAGGTGAAAACTACACCACTGTTACTGTTCTTCTTTTTCTGACCTCCTTCCTATTACAATTCAAATATTTCTTTTTTTTTATGTGTGCCTTTATTCTTTGCTATGATTTTTAGTATCCCTGTGTGACATTCCATGATTTAAGAGTTTTCAGGGTTTGAATATAGTTGCTTGAAATTTTACACTAATGTGGGATGATTTGTAATCTTTATGATATTGAACGTTCCCATCAAGAACTAGTACAAGTCTATAATTTGTCATCTGATTGCAGAAGTCTAAACAGATATGAAAAGTGAAATTTTTTCTTAGTATATTTCTTTGCAAAACCTGACCAGACTTAACTCATTTTGTGATAAAACATGATCTGTATCTATTTAGAAATCTTTCATATCTTATTTACTATAAATGTTGCAACATTTAACAAAATAAATCTTACTGACTTGAGAACAGAGTGATACCGCATACTATATAATGTATTTGTTTAATTGAATGCTTAATTGAAGTATCATATTAAGCACAAAAATTATAAGTATACAATTTTTTTAATTACCACAGCATGAACCAATTTGGACACCATATAGATTAAGAAAGATAATTAAAAACACCCAGAAGGATTCCTTGTGTCTCCTCCCAAAGAAAACACTGTATTAAACCTGACTTTCATAAATAGTTTTTCTGTTTTTAAACCTTTTAAATTATGTAACTGTGTGCCATATTAATGTAACAATAGGGGAAACTGGATGTGGGGGGATATGGGGACTATCTGTTGTCATGTTCTGTAAATCAAAAACTATGCTGAAATAAGTAATAAACAATTTTCCTTAGGTCTAATTTCTTTCACTCAACATTATCATGTTTGTCAGATTTATCTAAGTTGTATATAACAATATGCCATTCATTCACACTGAACAGAATTTCATTATAGTAATATACAACAAATTATTTATCAAGTTTACTAATAATAATATTTCTGTTGCTTTTGGTGTTTTATTTGTTTTTGCTATTGCAAATAGTGCTACTGTGGAAAATTTGTATGTTTTTTGGTACATATATCTACACATACTCAACAAAGAAGGCTTCTGGTCATATATATTTAATTATGAAAAGTTTTAATTCTGTATTTAATTTTTTTGTCTGATGTATAGGACAATTCAAATATTTTATTTTATTGTTTGTTTAAGTTTTTGAAAATTTTGTTGTGGTAGAAATTTGTTCTTTATCGAATTTTTCAGATTTATTGGGGCAAATATTATGTTCCCTTATTATCTTCTTTATGTTTGTAGGATCTGTAGTGATATCTACTTTGCCATCTGAATATTTTTTATTTGTGACATTTCTCTGCCATCACCCTAAATCTAGCTTGCCTAGGTTTTATCAATTTTGACATCCTTACAGAACATTTATGTTGGATTCCGCCTTTTTTATTGCATGATTGTTTTATGTTTTATTTCTTTATCATTTATGTCTTTATCATTTGCTTCTTTTTGTTTTCTTTGAATTTAATTTGCTATGTATTGGTAGCTTTGTGTGGTTGATACTTTGATCATTAAATTTGAGTGTTTAGACTTTTTTTTTTTTTTGAGTTGGAGTCTCACTCTGTCACCCAGACTGGAGTGCAGTGGCCACTCCTGGCCACTGCAGCCTTGACCTGCTGGGTTCCGGCAATCCTTCCACCTCAGCCTTCCTAGTAGCTGGAACTACAGGTGTGCGCTACCAAACCTGGCTATTTTTTTATTTATTGTAGAGATGAGGTCTCACCAAGTTGCCCAGGCAGGTCTTGAACCTGCAGGCTCAGGTAATCCACTCACCTTGGCCTCCCAAAGCTCTGGGATTACAAGCTAAGCCACCAAGACTGGCCGTGTTTATACTTTTTAAAAACATGCATGTAATGCTATAAGCATTCTGGGAAAAGCTTTAAACAATTTCACAAGTTTTGATGTACTGTATGTTTTTATTAATCAGTTCCAAATCATAAAAGAAAAAACTTTCTGTGATTTTTTTAACCTATTGGCTATTTATGAGTCTATTTTTCCCCCAATATTTGACAATTTTCTAGAGGTTTTCTTTATTAATTTTAACTTAATTCCATTTATTTGATACTATGCTGTGATTTTGCTCCTTTGTAATGGTTTAAGACTCACTTTAGCATGATGCCAATTTTTAGAAATGTACGCCATTTGTTCAAAAAGAATGTGACATTTCAATTTGTAAACTGTATCATCTTATATACATAAATTGGATCAATTGTGTTTATTGTTTTGTTCAAATCTTCTATATCTTTACTGATTTATTGCCTATTCTTTCAATTGTTTTGCAAGTTGACTCAAAATCTCTCACTAAAATTTTGGATTTTAGTTTTTTCAACTCTTTCTTGTTATGAACCAGGGCTATATTTTTGAGTACATACAAATTTGTAAGTATATTATCTTCCTAGTAGCTTAACACTCATTATAAAATATCTCCCTTTAACTCTAATAATGCTATTTTTCATTTATTATCTACTTTGTCTGATATTTATGTCACCATGCCAGCTTTCTTTTTGTATAAATGTGCATTCAAATTTTACTCTTTCTCTATCCTTATATGTAAGTTGTTGCAACTATCAGTGATTTTTTAAAAATCTGGTCTCAGAATTTTTGTCTTTTTTAACTGGAGAATGTACTGTATTTATATGTACTTGATTGTTTAATAATTCCTTCATGATTCTTTGTTTCTTCCTCACTCTTGCCATGTTTCAATGTTAGTTTTTTCCATGTGTCATTGGTTTTTGTGGGTAAAATTATTTCTGCCTCTTGTGTACCTGCCCTCTATCGTGACTACATCATTTCCCAGATAAGAGGTACTCCTTAGTACTCAGACTGAGTCCCAAAATAAAAAGATAGGAGGAACATACATGAGCCCAACCCACAGCCCAAAGCTGAGTTGTTACAGTCTAATCTCTAGCAGCTAAGAACAAATGTGAGCAAAAAACAGATATTTTTTTCTTGCAAACCACAAATATTTTGTGGCTGTTTTAGTGTATGTATCACCTAACAAAAGCTTATTAATAGATAAAAATATTCCAGAAATGCTGTGCTGCTATAGAAAATGTAAAATGTGAACCATTGGCTTCTTGGTGGGAAACATTCTTGTAGGTGACTGAAAAATAAATGGTAACCCATACTATGCATTGTCAAACTATTTGATAAGATTTCCACTTGTGATAACTTAAAAATTAGACAAGTAATTTGATAAACTTTTAACTTTGTCCGTTAGTATGACAGAATATTAATTGCTTTGGTTTATTGTTTTATCTGCATTTCTTAAGTTTCTATAAGATAGAAAAGAGCTCAAAAAAGGACTAGTGTACTTACTAGCAAGAAAGAAAGAAAAAGAGGAGAATCTAGATATTTTGTGTCTTATAGGGTTAAAACATGACAGTTACTCATTTCTGTTTAACAGCCCACGATGAGGTTAATCTATCACAGACTAAAGTGAGGATCTTGTTTTTGGAATCAGATAGATCTGACAGATTTTTTTATACCCCAGTTTAGCCACTTCTTAGCCAAATGGGGTTAGTGTATCCGTTTAAAAAATTGGTTGCTGCTATTATTATAAACAGTTATAAAAAGTCAATAACTTAAAAGGACGAGTTTTTTTTCTTAGTTATGCCACACGTACAGTTTGGGTGGGCTGGTAGTTCTATTCATTCTAGTCTGAATCCTAGTTCCTCAGCATTCTAGACTAATAATCTGCTAGAGCTTTATGGGAGTGTAGCAGGAAGACAGAGAGATCATGACACCAAGATTATTATAGGAAGTGGCACTTTATTTAGCTGGCTGGCCCAGTGGGCTCGAGGGGCTAATGCTTCCAGGTCGAGCCCCCCAGAATGGGAGAAGTGGGGTCTTTTTTTAATTTTTTTTTTGAGTTGGAGTCTCACTCTGTCACCCAGACTGGAGTGCAGTGGCCACTCCTGGCCACTGCAGCCTCAACTCGCTGGGCTCCGGCGATCTTTCTGCCTCAGCCTTCTGAGTAGCTGGAATTACAGGCGTGTGCTACCACGCCTGGCTAATTTTTTTGATTTATTATAGAGATGAGATCTCGCCTGCCCAGGCGGGTCTCAAACCTGTGGGCTCAGGCAATTCACTCACCTAAATCTCCCAAAGGCGCGGGATTACAGGCTGAGCCACCAAGCCCGGCGAAGTGGGATCTTGTACCCTTGTTTAGGTAAGGGAGGGAGTCGTGTTGAGTGATTACATATTTCCTTTGTTATCTTACAAGGTTGTACTCAGCAAAATCAGATTTTTCAAAGAACAAATGGTTTTCAGGAACTACAGGGTTGTAAACTGTCAACTTCAGAAGAGGGGTTTTCAATAAGTTTGTGAATTAGTTGTTCTTTTGCATTTCCATGAAATGGCCAGTCTCTGGCCATTTGGCCTTTCTTAAACAAAACCTACCTGGTGCCTGGAAGGCTTACAGCTTACCTTTCAAAGGGGAATACCTTTAACTGCTACCAACCTCCCTTTTGGTCACATCAGGAGCACTAAATTTTAAGCAAGAATATTAGCATACCAGCTACAGTGATATATTATCCACTGTTCAAATATCTGTACATAATTTGTCTTTGCATCTTAGTTAATACTTATTAAACTCTGGGTAATTTTATTAATCCTTTTTTTAACACTTCTAATACCCCCAATGGTGACTGAGGCACCAGGAACCATGATACGTAAATATTAAAGGGATGATAAATGAGGCATAGTTCCTGACCTCATTCAGTTCATGGTCTCAAGAGATCCATTATAATAGCATGAACCACTGTGTGGTCACAGAAGACTCACTGGAGCTTCAAGCTTGCTCTGAAGTGTTTGGCTAGAGAAAGGCTTATTTACCATAAATGGCAATATTTTGTTTTTTTATTTTCTTTTGTTGGAAGATTGATTTTCAAAGTTTCATGACAACTTCATCCTGTCACTTGTTCTTAAGTGAAAGCGCTGGACTACAATAATAACTAACATTTGTAGAGCTTTAAACATGTGCCCATCAGGTTTGTGCACCTTTTATAGATGATGATGATCTCATTTAATCCTAACAAAGAGCTCCTGAGGTTGGTATTATGTCTTATGTTACAGAGGAGGAAATTGAGACCACAAAGTTAATAAATTTACTCAAGTTTGCAAAGCTAAAAACTGGTTGACCTAGTACATGAAACAATGGAGTTTTAGTAAAAAGCCATGCTTTTGACCACTATGCAATGTTGCTTTTTTGACATTTGAAGAGCTGATTTCAAGTTACATTTTTAATCACTTTTAATAAGATATCCCTTCAGGAATTCTAATTTCTCATTTGTCCTTCAGGTTCAGGAATTCTAAGGTTCTTCCTTAAATGAAAGCTCATGTTTCACATTTTTAAAAAATTGAAGAGTCTCTCCCTTTCTCTCTTTTTAATATCATTTATTTTTCCCTTAGGTCTCTACAGAAGAAGGCTTGAGTCTGGCCCAAGAATATAACTGTGGTTTTTTTGAAACCTCTGCAGCCCTCAGATTCTGTATTGATGATGCTTTTCATGGCTTAGTTAGGGAGATCCGCAAGAAAGAGTCCATGCCATCCTTGATGGAAAAGAAACTGAAGAGAAAAGACAGCCTGTGGAAGAAGCTCAAAGGCTCTTTGAAGAAGAAGAAAGAAAATATGACATGATAGTCCTGCTTTTGAGTTCCTCACTCTCTCTCTGAATTTTAGCAGTTGGACAGTTCCATATGTAGCATTCTGCTTCAGTATTCTCTTTCTTATCTCTCTCTCTCTCTCTCTCTCTCTCTCTCTCTCTCTCTCTCTCTCTCTCTCTCTCTCTCCTGCTCTCTCTCAATGTCTGCCTGTAGGTTAAAGCAAGATCTGCATAACTGTACCTCTTGAGATAGTTTTGTTTTGCCTTTAACAGTTGGATGGATTTTGTCAATCAGCCGGATATGCTGTTTAGTTTTTACAATATATTACTAAATAAAACTGACATTCCAATTGCCTCATTTCCCTTTAAAGAGTCTAGCTTCATTTGGTATGCTGTCTGGTTATAAAGGAAATATGCAAAATTGCAGCCAGAATGATAAAAGGCTCAGGGGATCTGCCTTTGCCTGATAACATTCTGGTTGTTTGCATTTCAGGAATCTCAGTAAATAATGAAGAAGCTCAGGAAATAATTCAGAACAGGAATCTGCAGGCTTTTTTCTTTTTTTTTATCAATATTTTTTATTTTGATATTGTGGGGTACAGTTAAGGGTTAGGTATACAAATATGCTTCATTCAGGCACCCTTGCCTAGTCTCTTCTTAAGTGTAGAAGTCGTGGTGCTTCTTGAATGCCCCAGCGATAAACCGTGAGGGGTTGAGAATAATAGGAACTGGCTGTGGGTCATTTTAGAGCTGAAATAAAATATTCCCATATTTACAGTGCTCTGCCTCAGGTAAGCTTTGGCAAAATGATCACAGTGAGGGCACTGGACTGTGGCAAAAGGCTATTGTTTCTGTAGCGTAGAATAGAGCAGCTACTATGAATCTGGTGGTTTTTATAGTCCTAAAAGGACAGTCTGCTCCTTCTCAATGAGGAGTCCCTCTTAGGATAGGACTGCTCCACCTGCATTAGGGCCATTTGCAAGGCATGAGGCATGATGACCCCAGAAAACCGTGCTCCCTGTATTGTCAAAATCTCCTCTCTCCTCTTCCATGAAATGTTACCAAAGGCTTTTCTCTTGTTTGTTTTACAATGAATCAACATGCAAAAGGAAACTGCTTATTCACACATTTTTTCCCCATTGTGTGAATTAGTTTGTTTAAATTTAAATTTCAAGCTCAGAAAGCAGACTACCAGAAAGGACAGTTCTGAATGCTTAATAGGCAAGTGTCATGAAAACCATGAAGCTACACATGAGGTGGAATCCATCAACCCAGTACTCATGGGTTATAGGCATTTTTTTTTCAATCAAAAATTAGGGAACAAGAGGAATGAGGGGCATCCAATCACTTATTCTTCTTTAATTCACAAGGTCTCTGGCACTTGCTGAGGTCTAAGAAAGTAGAAATGAATACCTAGTCATGGTCCTGACTTCCTGTAGTTTAACGTTAACCTGATAGCTTTACTCTGTTAAAAGAACATTGTTACTGCAAATTCCCAGATGAGAAAAAGACACAATTTTCATAGTGATATAGATACACCTGGAGGTACTTTGAAGATTATCAATTTTTAGCTGTTGGACTAAAATCAGTCTTTCAGAATACTGCATTTGTGGGACCTTTCACTGCTTGAGGCCAGGGCCCTTTCTTAAATACACGTCACTTTTTTTTCTTCCTAGGACCTAGCGTCAAGGAATGTGGGATGTACTTATGTTTTGTTTGTCACTACTGACACTATGTCCCTTAGGATTTTTCTCAAACCATGTGTTCTAGGGAGTAACACAAACTAAGTCTTCCCACCTTGTATTGCTCTTAAAACCCAATTTATTGTGTATTTTTCATTCTAAAACACTCAGAATTAAGAAAAGCCAAAGTGAACAAAAAAGATAAAAATGTTAATATTTGGAATATTTTCTGACTCAACAAAGTCATCATAAATTTTCATTTTTATCTTTCATTTGTCAACACCTCTGCATTTCACTCTAAAGTTTTACATTTCATTTTTCTCTTACTCCATCTTATTCTTTATACTCCCCAAGTCCTGGCAAATAATTTGTGAAGTTTAAAAATTCTCAGTGAGGTTTGTGTTGGAGAACAGTTACCAAGTCCAACTTATTTTATTCTATAGTAAAAAGGAGGTCTGTAAATTATCACCTCGTGCTAAAAGAAATTGAAATAATTATTACCAACAGAGACAGAGGCGGACCGTGAGTACTATTTTAAACTAGTGTGTGTGTACATGTATATACATATATACATATATATATGTAGATATGTAATTTTTTTTTTTTCTGGAAGAATGAACCAAAAGGAAGTGTCCCCTAATAAAACCTAGATATTTCTGCCCAAGGGCTATTGAATCACTCTTTTTTGTATAAGATCACAATATCAGGCTCTTGTTTTTAATTGTATCCCTGAAAATTTCTAACCAGGCCTAGGACTTTTAAGTAATTCCCCAAAGCTCAGACAACTACAATGTGCATAAGCCTGCATTGCAAAACAAATGCCAAAAAACTTTTACTGAATGTGCATCAATGTTCATTGTAGACTAATGTGTCATCACCCAACATAAATTACCAAACAGTGACTAAATGTCTACTGTGTACCTAAATCTTTTCTAGACATTACACACATCTGTTGTGTGTGTATGTGTGTGCCCATATGTATGTTTGGTGAAAAAGGCACTAGGCAACTTTGGATTGAAGAGAACTTCTACCCTTTAGAAATGTATCATCTACCTATGTTGGGGTATTTTTTTTCATTAACTTACCTTATAGATCCCCATGATAAAATCATTTCTCAGATCAGAGACAGGTTCTCAGATCAGAGACAGGTGGCAGCCTAATATACCATAGCTTTTGTTCAGCAGGCACTAGTTGAACCTGGAAACTTCTGTAGAAAATACCACTGAGAAGAAAACTATAGGCAGTTGGGCTATTCATAATTCACATCATGCTGAGATGTGCAAGGAAAAGATAGCTGCTTTATTTCTCTATAACTCATCTACCCTTTCTCCTGAGTTCCTGACTAATGGGAAACTGGTGGCAGAAGGGATTCGTTTTGGCCAGTAATTTAGTGCTAATCTGAGGCAATAATTTAAGAAATCTCTTTAATTAACACAACCTCTGTTTGGTGCACTTAGGTCAGTGTTTGACCATTCAAAGTTATACTTTTTTGACTGTCTTTTTCAAAATTGCCTCTGGGTATAGGGAAGAGGTATGGCTTAAGTGACCTCATGGCAGTAGTTTCCTCCTTTTATCTTCTAAGGCCTGTAGTATCCTCTGTAACTTCTGTGAACCTCTTTTAACTGAGGATCTGTTCTGATTCTATTTATTGGACAAGTTGATTTTAAGGCATGTCAGGGATAGGCAAGAGGGCAATAATAAACAAGCACATTCTGCTGGAGTCCATGAACTTGCTCCTTTGCCATGGGTGTCAAGGTTCTTCCGAACACAATGTCTTTATTGTGATCCCAGGTCCACCCAGTTCTTACCTCTTCCAGCACCTCTGCCTCCCTTAGAAACCCCCTGCATGACACAAAGAGATTGTGGGGATCTCTGAGCATGGCTTCAGTGATGCTGTTTCATCTCTCCGACCCACCTCTGTCTAGCCCCTGTGAAGATGTCCCCAGGAGTTCATCTTACTCTTAGCATTCCTTTGCAAAATTGATATGCAAGCACAGACAATAAGAATGGAGGGTGGCTGTAAACACTAAGTGTGCCCACAGCCAAGTGGAAATTGCTCAGTAGCACCAGTGTTCTTACACTCCCCTGTGGTTGTCCATGGCCAACTTCAAACCACTAGTTACCCTGAAGAGCTTTGGGTGGAGGGTTAGGAAGAAGGTCCTGATGAGTGAGCCACTTGCTTTATTACTGTCTCTCTTCTATAAGCTATCTGTTGGGAGAAGAGCAGTCTACATATTTTTTGTTTTGTTTTGATATTATTTTTTAATCCTACAAGAACATGCTGACACCTAAAACAAGCAAGCAAATAAACAAAAAGTAATTTGATAGTCAAAGATGTGAAAAAAACTCCCCTTTTTAAGGGAGCTTCTCTTCTTCCACTGAAACACCAATATCCACTCCTTTAAAAGATAGAAAACTCAACCGGGCTCGGTGGCTCAGCCTGTAATCCCAGTACTTTGGGAGGCCGAGGTGAGTGAATTGCCTGAGCCCGAGGGTTCGAGACCCACCCGGGCAACTTGGCCAGACCTCGTTTCTACAATAAATAAAAAAAATTAGCCAGGCATGGTAGTACGTGCCTATAGTTCCAGCTACTTGGAAGGCTGAGGCGGAAGGATTGCCAGAGCCCAGCAGGTCAAGGCTGTGGTGGCCGAGAGCGTGCCATTGTACTCCAGCCTGGGTGACAAAGGGAGACTCCAATTCAAAAAACAAAAACAAAAAATAGAAAGCTCATCTCAGTAAGCTGTTACATATGTTTTGTAAAAAACATAGACAATGATGAGTCGTGAACACTTTCAATATCTGAGAATATATTTAAAAATTTTCCAAAATGTAATGACCATCTTCATACAAAATGAAGTTGTAAGTCTTCTGATTTGAGTCTTTACATGATTACAGAAAAAGTCCTAAAACCTACCTGGCCTAAATCCTTTCTATTTTCAGCTTTCACATAAACTCTGTACTTGGCTTGAAGTTTTTCCCTTAGTTTTTATTTGAGGTTAAAATAGCAAAATTGAAGCCATTTTTAGGACACCCACCCATTATTAAGTGTAAATTTAAGAAAGTAAAAAAGAAATGTAGTAATCTTGTTGAAATATCAGCAACATAAATATAAGTGTCATGTGCTCTAAATGCCACTTTTAAAAGCTGAGCAGAGGGACCTGTGGTAGAAGGGACAAAAAAATATGTGAATGTGCCGGGCTCGGTGGCTCAGCCTGTAATCCCGCGCCTTTGGGAGGCTGAGGTGAGTGGATTGCCTGAGCCCGCGGGTTCGAGACCCGCCTGGGCAGTGAGACCTCATCTCTACAATAAATCAAAAAATCAGCCGGGTGTGGTAGCGCATGCCTGTAATTCCGGCTACTTGGAAGGCTGAGGCGGAAGGATCGCCGGAGCCCAGCAGGTCGAGGCTGCGGTGGCCGGGAGCGGCCACTGCACTCCAGTCTGGGCGACAGAGTGAGACTCCAACTCAAAAAAAAAAAAAAAAAAATATGTGAATGTTGAGGGTGAAAAAGGGACTGTAGAACATGTGTCATTTTGGGGACAACAGATGTAAGTACTCTATCGTACCTGGAAACTCTGGACTTACAGGATAAAACGACAACAACAAAAGAAAACAGAGGTCACAGGATGAAATAATTGCCAAGGAGAGTAAGTAAATGCTGACAACAAAGCAGGGTAGGAAGTAAGAATGTGATATAAAACTCACTTGGATATACTATATCCTATTTCTTTAATTATTTTGCTTCAGTCTAGTTCAGTCTCTAATTTCCAATTATATATATAACTTGGTATAGCTGTCTTCTTTCAAAATTACTGCTTTAAATCAATAATTTTTATTGAAAGAAGTGCACATTAATAAATCAACATTTCAGTCCCATAAAAAACTGGTGCTAAGTTTTAACGATAATGTCAGTATGATTTGTATCCCTTCTACTTTTTAAATATCCCATAGTAATTAACCTTGTATCTTAAACAAAAAATTAAATTACATAATAAATAAATGGTACTTCAAGAAACCATATAAATTGTAACAAACCAGTCTTCTCCTATAGAAGAAGAAACTGAGGACCAGAGGAAAGAAAAATCTCCAGGCATGTGAGATCAGTCAGGACCCTCATCCTCCTCCTTGAAGTACCCCTACTGCTCTTTAGGGACCAAAAATCAACATGAAAATGCCAGTGGTAAAAGGCTGTCCTTTTGATGTTTTATTTTATCTTAAGGAAAAAGCAAAAGGGAAGAAAATGCATGATAGCTTAAGACTTGAGGTATGTTAGGAACTCCAGATACCAAATTTTGCTAAAATGACTTTAGATTATTCTATCTTCTAGTAAGATCACAACAATCATGTATTTGTATTGCAGTCTGGGCACCATTCAGCTTTCTCTATAGGTGTAATTAAAACCAGCTAATAAATAAAATTTTTAAAATGTGGTTTCTGGAATAAAGCCTCTTTAAAGTATATAAAATATGAGGACTGTTTACCTCTCTTTCTGAGTTAGGCAAATTAGACACGAAAGTGATGCTAATGCAAGTCACTCCCTCCAGGTTCACACAGACAAGGAAGGGAAAACATCAATTCAGAGAAGTTTATCAAATGTTTTACATTTATTGCTGGTGAGAAATGCTGTATTTACAACAATTTGACTGTATATTTATGTGCAGAAGAAGTAAAGAGAGAAATAGACTCTATCGGTGTGCCAATATCTTGGAGATGTCTAGAAAGCTCAAAACAACTATGGATTATAGACTCAAGAACTTTCTGTTCACATCATGCCTAGAGCACAGACAGACTTGACTGTGTGTGTCAGCCATGTCTTTTGTATTCTCTTAGCACCAAGTAGTATCTATATAAAATGGGGTTGGATTCGGGACACAGAAAGATATTCTCTGATTGGTTTGGTCTGACCTTTGGCACACATTGTATAATTTATTATATAACATAGCTTCTGAGTTTATTAGTTTTTTTATAGATTAATAATAGAAATTATGTGTATTCTTTCATCTATCAGTGGAAGGAAAGAAGACCTTTATTGTAGTAAATATATGGCACCAAATGTCAAACTAAAATGATAAATGACCCAGAAGTTCACAAGCAGTTAATTGATTCACAGATAATTCAACATTTATTTATTCATGTATTCATTCACTTACTTAATATTTTTGAACTCTCATGTGCAACATACTCTACTCAGCATTGTTTATTAACTCCTAGATACATTAAGAAAGCATTTGCTGAGTACCTACTCTGTGGCAAGTGTGGCATTAAGTTGGGGGATAAAACTGTACTAAAATAGCTATGGTACTTGTTTTCTTGAAGCTGACAGTCTAATCAGGGAAACATGACAGTAATGTAGTGGGAAAAATAGAGAGAGAGACTGTGACACCAAGACTATTATAGGAAGTGGCAATTTATTACGCTGGCTAGCACAGGGGGCTCAGTGGAACTAATGCATCCAAACCTAGCGCCCCAGAACAGGAGACGTGGGGTCTTATACCCTTGTTTAGGTAAGGGAGGGGTCTTACTGAGTGATTACATACTTCCTTTGGAATCTTACAAGGTTGTACTTAGCAAAATCAGATTTTTTTAAAGAACAAATGGTTTCTAGGAACTGCAGACTTGTAAAACCTCAACTTCAGAAGGGGGGTTTTAGATAAGACTCTTTTCCACTTCCATGAAATAGCCAGTCTCTGGGCCATTTGGTCTTTCTTAAACAAAACTAGCCCGGGTGCCTGGCGGGTCTTTAAAGTTGCAACTTGCCTTTCAAAAAGAAATACCTTTAACTGCTACCCCCTCCTTCTTGCTGCTGGGCTAGTGGCAGCCCAGGTGAGACCAACTGCTGATCCCGAATCAGCTACATGTGTTTCTGTGTTTATTCACTCAATCATACGAGAAATATATTTGAGCATTTGCCGCATCCTGCCACAGTAAAACGATTATATTTGTAATTTTGGTATTGAGACTATAGTCAACACCATAAATGAGAGTTAATGGATGTTACTATTGTCCATAGTAGAAGGACTTGACCTAATTGAGGAGCTCAGAGGCTTTCCTGAATACATAAAAACTCAGTTTCACTATGAGCATCAGTTATCTAGGCCAAGAGGAGAGGAAAGGTGCTAAGGTGTTTCTAGCAGTAAAATCAGCATGTGTCAGCCCTGTGGCAAATGAATGAGCGTTGAGTAAGGGGAGTAGTGTCACAGGGAGCAAAGGGGTCTGTGATATGATGAGATAGGACAGGAAAGTTGAAAATAAGACCATGTGAGTCTACTTGTGTGAGGTTATGAGTTTTTACTTTATTCTGAAAGAAATGAGAGGCTGTTAAAGAGATTTAAACAGCGAGATAAAATAACAATTATTTGCCTTTAAAAATGGTAATTCTGGCTCTTGAGAATAGATTGGAAGGAGAACTGTGTAAAATACACTGATTCTATTTTATTTTATTAGCAATTATGTGATTTAATACCTACAATTTACTCAGGGCTGTATAAAAATTTAAAAGAATTGGTCATTCTCTGGAGGAATGCGGTGCTATTATTCTCACAGCAATGACCACACGTTCTTTCCTGTTCCTTACAGAGAATTTTACAAAGCCCTTCGTCAAACAAATCAAGAAATTTATTCAGGCTGAGATGTTCTCCAGAATTATTTAATCTATATCTCAGAAAGTATGGCAACTAATCATCAAATGCCAATTTGATTGGACATTCTTACAGTGTTTCCTAATGCACTGATTTTCCAACAATCAATCCCTTGTCCATTATAACATCTGATTCTCATGACTTATTCCAGGAACTGATTAAGGTGAAATTATTTTGTGTTGTGTTGTGTGATATTACACTTTTTTGTAATAGAAAAGTCAATTAGCCAAGTTTGTAGAGATGAGAAAAGGAGAAAAGAAAAGGAAATATTAAACCTCATTAAGAGAAATAGAATGAATCTGCTCAATAACCGGAAACTGTTCTACAGGCAGAAGGTCAGCAACCCATGAGAGGTTGTGGGTAAGGGAAATAGATGATGTGCGAATATATCACATCTGTGAGAAACATGAAATTGTGGCATTTGAGAATTGTTTCTCAAAGTTTGTCTGAGCCTCTACCTTGACATTGCTGTTGATCTCAACAGAAGGAAGACAAGTAAAAATATACTTTATCTCATTATCTCTTCTATCTTTACATTTTGTCTACTAGTTCCCTAATTTAGCATGGCCTAAGTCGGTTGATATTTTCCAGGAGAACGTTATGCCTTTAAAATTCTGAAAGAGAACGAGAAAGAAACAAGCAAAATGCATGACAAATTCATGCACAAGAACACAGTGATGCTCACAAAGGATAGGTCATCCTCCTATAAAACTAATCCCTTAGTTAAGTGTGCAGTAAGTCTCCCTTTCTCAACAGGCTTAATGTTCCCAACTTAGAATCTTTGGCTATTCCTCTTCTCTATTCTCATTTTGTTTGTAATTTCTTCTTTTTGTCCAAAAAAGGGGCTAAGTTGCAAACTTTTTCAGACAATACACGAGGATAAAGACAGCAGATAGGTGTTACTTCTTATCAGCTGTTATAAAAAGATTTATGATGGTCTATATGAGTGATTGTAGAAATTTTAGATAGAAGACCAAAGTTCTCAGCATGCATATACTGATTAAAAATATTTTGGAAAAGTTCTGTTTTCAGAAAAATTTATCATAGACTTACTATTCCCTGATGTTCCTATCTTTATGCAAAACACCTTACTTCTTTTTGGTCAGATATTGACAAAGAGACCTTGGAAGCTGGAAGCAGGAGGATGGCTAGGACTTCAGGGACTGAGGAGTGACAACATGGTAAATTCCCTGGGTCTCATATACCACTAGTCTGTATCCTAGAGAAGTCTGCTATACCAAACAGGAACAAAGAGATGGAGGGAGAAAGAGTGAGAGAGAGTGAGAGAGAAAAGAGGGAAACACAATGACAAGGAAGCCATGTACAAGCTGAAGACAGTTACATCAGAAAAAAACAAAGCTACTGACAACTTGATTTGGACTTCTAACCCGTAGAGTTATAAGAAAATAAATGTATGCTGTTTAAGCTAGCCAGTCTGTGATATTTTTTATGGCAACCCTAATAAGCAAATATAATTATTTAAATTTAAATAGTCAAAATAAACTAATCAAAGACCAGAGTTTGGCAGAATGAATTAACAAGAAACAAAACCATATGCTGTTCATGAGAAATTGACTTCAACAGTAAGACATGGACACATTAACAGTAAAAGAATGGAACTATATATTTATTATTTTATATATAATTATATATATATAAGAATGGATATACATGATATATATACACATCAAAACTTAATCAAAAAAGGAGCAACTATAATAATTTGACTAAAGTAGAATAGAAAAAAATTACTAGAAATGAGGAAGAACTAAGGATGTATAGTAATCCCAAATGTGTATGTATCAAACAACAGAGAGTCAAAATATGTGACATAAAAACTACTAGAGCTGAAAGGAGAAATAGACAAATTTAACTTATGGTTAGGGGCTTGCTTCAATATTCCACTCTCAGCAGTTGATAGAACTACTAGACAGAAAATCAGTAAGAATATAGAAGTACTCAACAACACTATCAACCAGCAGGATATAAATGAGATTTATAGAACATTCCACCAAACAGCAGAATATACATTATTTTCAAGTGCTTAGAGAGCATTCAGAAAGATAGTTCATATCCTTGCTTGCAAAACAAATCTTAATCAATATTTTTTTAAAATTGAAATTATACACAGTGTGTTCCCCAAGTACAATGAAATCAAACAAGAAGTCAATAAAAGAAAGATGACAGGCATATCTACAAATAATTGAAAACTAAACAAAACATTTTTATATAAATCATGGGTCAAAGAGAAAGTTTCAAAGAAAAAAAGATAATACATCAAACTGAACAAAAATGAAAATAAAGCCTATCAATGTTTATGAAAAGCTAAAGACGTTCTGAAAGGGAAATTTATGACAATGAATGTACATATTACAAAAGCAGAAATTTCTCGAATCAATAACTAAATTCCCACCTCAAAAGCACACACACACAAATACACACACACACCACACACACACCAAAGAAGAACAAAATAAACAGAACAAAGTAAGGAGATAGTAAGAATACAGACAGAAATAAATGAAACTGGAAATAGGAAAGTAATATAAAAAATTAATGAAGCAAAGAGCTGATTGGTTATTCAGAAATGAACAACAACATTAATAAACATCTAATAAAATACACAAAGAACAAAGCAAGAAGACACACTACTGATATCAGGAATAATGATAGATATCACAACAGATCCTGAAGACATTAAAAGAATGAGGGAATATTACATACAACTTTATGCTCCTAAATTTGACAACTTTGAAGCAGTGGACCAATTCCTTAAATTTCACAAACTACCAAAACTTAGACAAGATGCAACAGGTAAATTGAATAGTCCTGAAAAAATTAAAGAAATTGAATTTATAACTTAAAAGTTTTAGAAAGAAATTCTCCAGGCTCATAATGTCTCACATTCTCAAAGAAAAACTAACATCAATTTCATACAATCTCTTCCAAAAACCTGAAGAAAGAACATTTCTCAACTTATTTTATGACTCCAGGGTTACTCTGATACCTAAAACAGAAAAAAAAAATGGAAAGAAAGCTAACTAAAAATTGTCTCATGAACTTAGAAACACAAATTCTAAAAAAAAAACAAAAAAATTAAATTTAGAAATGCATAAAATAATTATAACTACTACTAAGTGACAAGTAATTTCTGGTGTGCAAATCTGGTAAAACCAAAATTAATCAATGTAATCCATCATATTAACTGACTAAAAAAAAGATATATGATTATATCAGTTGGTACAGAAAAATATATTAAAAAATCAATTCATGACTTTATAAAAGAATGAAAAAAATTCGAATGTGATAAAGAACATTTACAAAAACCTATAGCTAACATCATAATTAATAGTGAAAGATAATGGTGAGAATGTACACTCTTGTCACTGTTACTTAGCATACTAATATATGTTGTACTCATCACAATAAGGCAATAACACATAACAAAAATTAATAGTAAAGGTATATATTGAATAGGAAAAAAATAAAGCTGTAACTGCAGACAACTTGATTACTCATATAGAAAACTCTGAGAAATCTATCAAAAGATTAAAATTAGTAAATGAGTTCAGTAAGTTCACAGAATACAATATCAACACAAAAATAATTCTATTTCTATAAACAAAACAGTGGGAACCAATTTTATAAAAACATAGTAACATTTACAATTATCCCAAAGATATTCTAACAAATCTATCAGCATATATACAGGATTTGTATCATAAAAATTATTAAATATGATGAAAAAATTGAAAGAAAACCTTAAAGTTTTAGAGAGACATACCATATTCATGGTTTGGAAGATTCCACATATGAAGAATGTCTATTGTTTCCAAATTGATCTATAGATTTAGTACAATTTCTCTGAAAATTTTAGCAAGTTTCTTTGTAACCATACTAGGTAAGTATATTGTAAAATTGATGTGAAAATGGAAAGGCTCTAATATAACCAACAATGTTTTCAAAGAGAAGAATAAAGAAAACTCACATGTACTAGTGTTAGACCTTACCACATAATGATAGTCATTAAGACAGTGTGGTATGCCCAATTATGTAGAAATAGCTTCAGTTAATTTTTGATAAATAGCAAGATAAATTCAATGGAGGAAAGATAGCCATTCAATAAATAGTGCTACAAAAATTGGACACCCATCAGTAAAAATTTTTCCTCTACATAAACCTCATACCTTATATAAAATTTAATGCAGAATAAATCAAAATTTTAATTGTAATACGTAAAAATATAACACTTCTAAGAAAAAATGTAGGAGAAAATTACACCTAGGATTAGGCAAAGAATTCTTAGCATTGACTCCAAAATCATAATTAATAAGAATAAAATACAATAAATTGGATTTCATCAAAACTGTAAACCTTTGCTCTCAAGTACAAACCTGTACAAAGAAAAAAAAGACAAATTTGAGACTGGAAGAAAATATCCATAAGTTATACATTCAATGAAGTCCTTATACATAGTATACATAGAGAATTTTCAACACTCAACATTAAAAAGTAAACCAATTGGAAAATAAAAAAAGATGTAAGTAGATATTTCACCAAAGAGGATATATAATGTCAAATAAATACAAGAAAAGATGGTCAACGTCATTCACCATTAAACAAATGCACAATACAACCACAGTGAGATTATCACTCCACACCTATTGGAAGAGTTTTTAAAAAATGGGAATAACACCAAATTCTGGGAAGCGTGCAGAGAAAATTAATCACTCATACATAGCTGGTGGGAATGTAAAATGATTCAATTATTCTGGAAAATACTTTGGCTGTTCCTTTTATAATTAAAAATTGAGTTTTTATGTGGCCCTGCAATTATGATTGTGAACAGTTATCACAGAAAAATGAAGGATTTTGTGTGTGTGTGTGTGTGTGTGTGTGTGTGTGTGTTCCTTTGTTTCACACAGGAACACGATGAATGTTATTGATAGCAGTTCCGTTCATTAGAGCCGAAATCTGGAGCTACCCAAAGGGTGTATGGTTAAATAAACTGTGGTACACCCAGCCTGTGAAATCCTACTCAGCAAAAAAAGGAACAATATTGATTTGTGTAAAAACTTGGATGGACTACAGGAAATTATGCTGAGTGAAAAATGAAAAATGCCAGTTTTGGAAGTATACGTAATGCATGATTTTATTTATGTAGTATTCATGAAATTCCATCATTGTAGAGATGGAGAATGGATTTGTGCTTACTAAGGGAGAGGGGTATTCAGAATAAGAGGATAAAGTAGTGTGGGTTTGAAAGAGTAGCACAAGCAATTCTTTTTTTTTTTTTTTTTGAGTTGGAGTCTCACTTTGTCGCCCAGACTGGAGTGCAGTGGCTGCTCCTGGCCACCGCAGCCATGACCCGCTGGGCTCCAGCGATCCTTCTGCCTCAACCTTCCAAGGCGCACGCTACCACGCCTGGCTGATTTTTATTTTTTTTATTGTGGAGATGATGTCTCGCCAAGTTGCCCAGGCGGGTCTCGAACCTGTGAGCTCAGGCAATCTACTCACCTCAACCTCCCAAGGTGCGGGATTACAGGCAGAGCCACCGAGCCCGGTTGCACAAGGAATTCTTATCTTAATAGTACAGTTTGAACACCTTCATTTTGTTGGTGATTTTATTATATGTAATAAAATTGCATAGAGTTATGCCCGTAAACACAAATGAATGCATGAATAACTGAAGAAATGTAAATAAATCAAGTGTAAAATAAAAGATTTTGACATTGTTATGAATATGTGACAGTGTTTTGCATAATTATGTGAAAAGAGGTGCTACTGACATTGGAACGATGATAGTATATGTATGAGCAAAATCCTCAATGTTCATTAGATTGAAATAGATTCCAAATAAGAGTGAGATTTCTCAAAATAGAAACTGCACTTAAAAATTAAACTGGTCAGAATCATACAAATTTTTTGGAATACATCACCAAAATGTATCTTAACAAAAACTGTGCCAGGCTGTGGTATTTTCCGGTTATTTAAAAATAACATTGAGTTCAGATTGAGTGGTAATGGCTTGGTACTTATAAGAGCGAGTGAGGAGGATGACAAAAATCTTGGGGAAACTGAACTGGGAGCAGATCCTGAAAGAAGAAAACAATCAGAGGAACAAGGACTGGTCTCCAAATCTTACCACAATTTCTGGGCACTGTTCAAGCAAAGAGAAAACCCATGAGTTTAAGACAAAGTAACCAGATGTCTCAGCAAGATCACAAAACACAGTAAAGAGAATCTGGAAAAGGTAATATTTAGTAGTCGAGGCAATAGGCAGCATCCCTGATGTTTGATTTGGAATAACTTTATTTGACAACTAAATACAAGATGAATTGATAACTCTGCTTTATGGACAAGGAAAACATAATAATAGAAACATAATAAAATAAATGTTTCCAGGGACCTTTCTTTTTTTTCCCTTTATTTTGTATTTCCTCCATTATTTTCATTTTATTAAACAAGTCTCTCATTTTATTCTTTTAAAACTGCCTTCACCTGATGCTCACTGGTTTCAGAAAAAAATGGTCTTAACCAGATAAGCAGTATAATGTTAGACAAGTTATAATCTCTCTGAACACTGTCTCAATTTCTTAATCTATAAAATGGAAATAATAGTGAAGTTTATTATACAAATTGGTATGAAGAATAAATGAATTTATGGACATTAAAATATAAGATTTTATATAGAGAGTGCTAAATGAGTAAGTAAATTAATAAATATTTTATGTTGTTGAAGTGACAGAACTGTGCTTTGGACTTTCCCTAGAAAACAAAAAAGTCTTACCATAATTTTTAAGATATGTACGTAAGTACTGTAAGTAAATGTAAAGTAATAACTGTACTAACTGTAAAGTTATTATATAAAGTAACTTACTGTAAGTAAATATGTACTGTAAGTAAATTAAAAAAAAAAAACACTTTAACCTTCCACCTTCTAGAAGTCAGTCAGCCAGGGTACCTTGGATAAAACAAATTGAAGATAATTTTTGACCTTAAAATAAAAAAAAAAAAATTCTTCCTTTTCTTTTTTCTTTCTTTTTTTAACCTTTCCATATTAGAAAGGGTTTTAAAAGAGGGCTCTTCCACTAGGACTTCAGCCTGGAAGGTACTACTGCGAAAGCCTCATACTCAGAAAAAGTAGAATAAAGTCTTGTGAAGATATAAGGTACACCTGAGTCTATTGAAAGGCAAGTCATTGCTTCCCATGTTGCATTTCTTAATGAAGTTACTGACCTTTTAGTAAATCAAAGTATTAACAAAAATGAATTTTTCCCGCTGATATTATAACATCACTAAACTTATTAATTACTTTATAATTAAATTAGGAATCAACAGTACAACTCCCCAATATAGTAGAACAGGTAACAAGTTTAAAACCAAGGCCAAGTGATACAGATAATTTTATTTTAATTATTCCAGGACATGGAATCTAAAAAATATTTGATTAACATTGCTTACATTTTCAAGCAGGCATATTCTAGAAAATATATGGTAGAACAAAACATAGTTATAGGAAGGGGAAAAAGAAAGGGCATCTCAGTTTCAAATACGCTGTAATTCACCTAGGCTTCAAATTTCATTCATCTATGAGAGTAGTAAATTTAAGTCTTGGGAGAAGACACTCAGGGTTCCACAATATGAAAAAGGAAAAAAAAGACAACTTAAAACAGAAACAATTCTTATTCATCTGTGGGTTAGCCTCTCTAAAAGTCACTCTTAAGTATGAAAATTAAATTTACAAGAAAATCTAATTCACCACTAATCATTTACTTTGCAAAGGGATTCTTCAATTACATACAAATTCACTTTGGTAAATGCAACCCTCATCCTGATCCCACATATTCAAAAGAGTTTTATATTTGGAGAGATTAAAAGCTCTTAGAAAGCATAACCAAAGTCAGGGGACAAATAGAAGAAAGCACAGAAGAGGAATAAGGTCAAAAGCTAGAGTTGGATTAATAGCATTAATGTTAACAATCGTAAGATGAGTGGAAGATCAATAAGAAGACAAATGGCTAAGGGAAAAGGTAGAAGGAAAAGAACCAAAATAACTTTTGTGTGTGTGTGTGTATGTGTGTGTGTGTGTGTGTGTGTGTGTGTGTGTGTGTAAAGAATGAACTGAAGTAGTAGGCTAGAGAAAAAAAATTTGGAACCACAAAAATGAATTAAAATAGCAGAATAAAATCTTCTCAATTCCTTGTTCAAAACCACTACAGGTTCCTTATCAATGCAAAGTTTCAGTGCAGACCCTAAATTCCTACATAATCAGGTCCCTGACTCTCTTGACTTACCTTCTAGTCCTTTGTGTTTTTTATGGTACATAGACCTCACATGATCATCTCTAATTGAATTGAACTCCACAAACATTTTCTTTACTCTCTGTATTAGTTGAAATGATTTCAGCTTTCAGTAACAGAAACTTGAATTCAGAAGAACTTAAACCACAGAAGGACTTTTGTTACCCCATATAACAAGGAGTACAACATAGGATGGCTCCAGAGTGGCTCTTTGTTGGTTAATTCCATATCTCAAAAGTGTCTTGAAGGACTCACATACTTTCGTTCTGCCATCTTTAATGCTTGACTAGCTTTCTCCCAGTTGTGAAATAGCTGTGGCATCACATCTCCTTATATTTATGTCCATAAGAAAGAAAACAGACTATTCCTTCTTTGTTCCTTTGAGAGCTAAGGAATCTCCCCAGAAGCAACATCTGCAGACTGACCGTAACATACATTGATCCGAACTAGGTTGTGTGTCACTGGTGAGGTAAATGTTATTGCGATGATTAACTTAGACAAGTCAAGATGTAACTTCTGCTCCAGTCTTTCTGGATGAACATACAGTTTTGAGGAAGACAATGGCTATTTCACAAAATCGGAGTTCTTTTAACAAGAAGAAACTGCTATCAGGGAAGAAAATGAAGAGTTTGGCTTTTGAGACGACCATGACAATGGCTGCAATACTCCCAATATGCCGTGTACTTCTGTGCTAGCCTGGTAGTCCCCACGAAAAGGTAAAAATATAAGTCATCATTTGATATTCAGAAAATTGTAAAGTCAGAATTTCTTGATGCAAACCTTTCCCATTTGACTTTGTGAAAGACATATCAGCTAGGGTGTTTTTGTATATCATTTCTTGTCTCTTTTTTTGATCCAGAGCTACTCTAGCATCCATAGAATTACCTTTAAATAATTATTTTCCACTGTGCTTATTATGCATAGTGTTGCTAAAACACAGAGGAATCAAGTGCAGTCCATCTATGTATGCCATTCATTTAGAATAAGAAAGGAAAAGTATTGTTTTGATGTTTTCTCTTCCCTGTCTTTTCAATTTGCCTGTATCTTTATGTTCAATATAATTAGAATTTTTGATACAGAAAAATAATATATTCATTACTTTGCAAAGAGAAAGATGCATAGGACAGTACTGGTATATCTCAGTATATGGTAGACATGTTCTTGAAAAGTGGCATGTATAATTTTATTTTCTACACTTACAGAATGAAAAAAATGCCCTTGAAGTTATTTTTCGGTATATATTTATATATTTACACAGGTATGTCTACAAATTATGTATAGTTATCATAATGTATGTACAATTTAATGTATTTCTTTTCATTACATTTTAGAAATATAATTTTTAATGACTACAGAATAGTCTATCATATGTAAGTACTATACATTACTCAACCATTCATCTAATTTTGGACATTTAATTTGTTTCTGGGTTTTTAATATTATGAATTTCACAGGGATGACTTATTTATACACAATTTTTGTCTACCCTTCAAATTATTTCCTCAAGATTTTAGGATAAATTGTTAAATGTGTTAAATTATTTTCCAGGAAGGTTATAACAATTTATACTCCCCAAAAGGTGATATGAATAGTGATATATTTCAGCTATACGTATGGCTAGATCGTGCTACAGGGCAAGATATAAAACATTACTAATTTCTTTAAAGATTTACTTTTCTTATTATTTGAGTCTCAGATTGGAGTGTTTTTTATTTCTTTTTCCCTCTTGTTCAAACGTCAATTTTCACTGAAAAATTAACCTTACAAAATTACTAGACCACTGGGGTAGTACAAAGACTGAAGTTTGCACAAATGGAGACATAGATCTATCTGCACATGCCCTTACTTGCTGCCTGAATTATCTCCTGTTCTCAGGTCAGATCTCTCCTAACTCTTCACTCCCACTGCCAGGTAAGCTAAGTCTTAGCAGACTTCAATCTTGATGGAAGACTTATCTCTAGGACATTCAGGCTCTGCTGCCTAGTTGTTCCACAGACTGACTGCCTTGTCTCAGATCTTACTTAGAGGAAAACTTTGAGTCATCAAAATAATATAATTGCTGGACAAAATAATGACAGTGCAAGTCACAAAATTCAGATTGTTAACAGGGAAGATATCCAAGGTTCATTCTACAACTTGCCATCTTCTAGTCAGCACATCTATACCTGCATTCCCTCTTCACCATCCACTTTCTATATGTATTCCTATTTCTTAGTTGTTCACTCTTATCCAGCCTTGTGATAATCCTGAATCTCAAGCTCCCAAACCAATCCTTAATTAAAATGTAGACTATATGTGTCTGGTCGCAGGAACAGCACCTGAGGCATACAGTAAATGTTCTTTGAAATTTAAGAGAAAAAACCCAAACCTTTTATTATAAAAATCAGTCTGTATTAATTATAGAGAAATTATGAAATAAAAAATGTAGAGAAAAATAAAAATCATCTATAATCCTTGTGATCAGAGACAACTACAATTAACACTAAGGTATATGATCTTTCATATCTTTATTTTAAATATTTTATAATTTATTTATAAAAATGAAAATTGTACTTAAGATTCCATCTTATGAACTGCTTGCTTTCCTTAATAATATGTTGTGAATTTGTTTTCATGCTCATTCTCAAAATTTTACAACATTTATTTGAATGACTGGACTATTTTAATAGTTTGCCGGTGTCCTATCATTGAGTTATAATGAAATTTATCTAAACCAATTTTCTATTGTAAAGACCTAGTCACGTTTCAAAGTTTTGCAATTTCAAACAAAGCTAGGTTGAACAAGTCTGCAATTTTCAAGTGACAGGCAGTGAGGGCTGATAAAGAGAGTCTTGGTGGGTGTTTCAGGAGATATAAACTCTCACCATGGAACAGTCATTCAACACATGTGCAAGTTTGGGGAGTCACTGAAGCTCAAATGTCTTCAGTTTTTCTATCTGTCAAATAAAATGTGTGACTAAAGTCACCTTTAATGTGAGGATGATACTTTGACATCAGACAAATCATGTATATGGTTTGCATGTCTTCAGTTGATCCTGCCTGCTTGATTCTGTATATTCCTAGTTATCTGTGCTTCTCACTAAAGTGCTTGTATTAGTTTCCTGAGGCTGCTGTAACAAATTTAAATACATTCAGTGGCTTAAAACAACAGTAATTTCTTTTCACACAGTTCAGAAGCCTATAAATTAGAAATCAAGGTATCAGAATAGCCATTCTTCTTCCAAAGGCTCCTTAGGAGATTCCATCCATCTTTTCCAACTTCTGCTAATTGCAGGAAATTATTAACTTATCACATTACTTCAATCCTTGTCTCTGTGGTCACAATGTCTTCTCCTCTTATGTCTCAAAACATCCCTGTGCTTTTCTCCTATACATTTACATACTATTGCAGTAGGGCAGACCTGGATCATCCAAGATAAACCTTACTCCCAAGATCCTTAAATTAATCACATATTTTATGATACCCATTGTTATAAACTGAATTTTTGTCCCCTCCTCCTTAAGAAAAAAAATCATATGTTGAAATCTTATCTTCCCTGTTAGCAGATAATCAGTTCATTAGGGACAACATGAATGGGATTAGTGGCCTGGTAGTCTATTCAGGCTGCTATAACAAAATGCATACACTGCACAGCTTTTAAACAACAGGAATTTATTTCTCTCAGTTCTGGAAACTGAGAAGTACAAGAGCAAGTCTTTAGAAGATTCAGTGTCTGGTGGGGCCCTGTTTCTTCATAGATAGTATCTTTCAACTGCATCTTAACATGGTAGAAGTAAGGTAATTCTATAGAGATTCTTTTATTAGGGCACTAATCCCAATCACGAGGACTTCAAAAACATTCAAACATACCAGTATCTTTATTATCAGAGACATTAAACTTTGCTTTTTCTTTCTCTGTTCTCTGCCATGTGAGAACACGATGTAAAGATGGCCATCTGCAAACCAGAAAAAAAAAAAACAAACTTTCACCAAACACAGTATCTGCCAGCAACTTGATCTTGGACTTTCCAGCCCCCTTAGAACTGTGAGAAATAATTTTTTTCTTTTTTAAGATATCCAGTCTATGGTATTCTGTTTTCATAGCCCAAGCTGACTAAAATATGCAAGAATATTCATTGCTGCCATAAGGTAATATTCACAAGTTCTGGGGAGTAGACCATAGATACATATTTTTGGGAGATACCATTCAGCCCAACAGTTATTAATATGCATAATTTATCTGAGTTGTGCCTCATGCTTAAAACCAACGGACACATTCAAACTTAACCAAAAATCAACCCTCCTAGGAATCCTCACTTGTGACTCTGAAAGATAAATTATTTATTAAAAATTTGCATTTAAGTATTCGTTGTTAATAGGGGCACATATAGAAAGAACTACCAATTGACTGACTGAGTTGCATGTAAGGTGAGCAGAGGTATGGGACAAAGATGAAGCTGGAGAGTTTGGAAGAGACTACTTCAGGAAGGACATTTCACGTAATGTAAAGCAAATTGGATTTTATTGTGAAGGATATAAGGAAACTTCCAGAAAAAAATGCAGTAGTGTGGAAAATGAATTAAATGGACAAGACTCAGAGCAAAAAGTTCAGCTATGAGACAATTGCACCAAGATAATACTAACTGATGAGTAACTGAACTAAGAAAGGCATGAAAAAGATGAAAATGAGAACAACATTGGTGACTGATTAGAAGTGAGCATCGTTGGCCTCTCAATTCGTCTGTTTTAAAAGTAGCTCCTAATAGTAATTTGGTGTTAATTTTCCTTTCACATGGTCTATTTAACATGGTGTTTTGAAAGGCTCCATACGTAATAATAACAGTTATGTTCTGTGTTGCCACAAGGCCGGATGCTTATTTGAGCGTCAATCATCCATCCCACAATCCATTTGGCACTGCGTCACAGGCAGTGGCCTGCGAAGTCCTCAGAGGGTCCTGCCAACGAGAGCAGTTGGCGATGGCACAACTCAGTGAGTGTGGAGTGATTCATAAGGAGAAACAGCATCAGAGGTTTAGCAGGGATTGACAAAGACAGGCCTGTCAAACTCCTGTTCCAACTCCGGTTCCAAGTCATTCGATTCCCTTTGTTCTTTACAAAGCTGAACGCTGTTATAGGCAGGGTCAGAGGAACCTAAGGCTGGAAGCACATTCAGTAGATGTTCCTTCTTTCCTTAAAAGAAGTACAAATGCACTTACCCACAAGGCCAGGGAGCAGGATGGAGTTATTCACACATCTTGCCTGGTTATTACCACCGGCTCATCCAGCAGGGGAGTAGAGTCAACGAAACAAACTGTTAAAAGTATTAGAGCAGGAAGAGATTAGAGAAAATTAAACATGCCCCCTTCTTTCTTTTTTGTTATTTTTACTTTTCACTAATGAAAAGGGTGAGACCTAGAGATAATGTTATTTGAATAAAGTTAAAAATCTAGTCAGTAGCAATATTAAGACATAAATTTAGGTTACTAATAATTGAATTTTTTATTATAAAAAAGTTACAATTATTTTCCTTTTAAATATAGCAATTGTGAGCCCTATCAAACTGTTGTGAAGATCACATGAGACAATTCATATGAGGTTAAAAAAAAAAAAAAGTTACTTCAGAGATCATTTGAGATCACATTCCTCAAATTCATGTAAATTGTTAGGAGTTCTGTGTGACCACTGAAGTAAGATGCCAGTACCAGGTGGAGAAGAAATGAACGAATATGAAGAACAGAGTATTATTACAGAAGAAAGATACAATCAGGGTAAAAATTATAATAAGATTTATTTGAATATTGTAATCCCTATGAATAACAATCCCTGACAATCAAGTTTGTGAGGGAGGAAGAGGAAAGAGAAGTGGATATAATGTGCTTATAGAGATCAAGGAGAATGAACCAAATGGGAAGGAAGAGCAAAGAGCAGAGTTTTGCTAGACAAATAAAATTCTACTCTGCTCTAGAGATTAGCTAGGATCTTTTTCATTAATGGTGTGGTATAATTTATCTAAATAATAGAGAAGAAAAATTTCTGAGACAGAGAATGAACATGTTAATACCATCGTATAACACAGCTAATATAACAACAGTTTAACCACAAATCTTTAAGCCAGTTTTAAGGTAAATGATCCAGCTGCTAATAATTCTATTCATTTATAATAGAGTGTATACAATCCCATGTGATAGTTGGCAACTTAAGTTGGAAAAAAAATTGGTTAAAGCAGGATATTACAAAAGCTGTATACATCTAAACTTAATGTTTTAATTTATATACATGTATCACATTTATCTAACAATCTTCTTATGCAAGCTGTACACCTATTTTTCCTAAAAGGAGATCTATAAATTGGCACGAGAACTTAAAGATACTTGTAGAATAATCTGAGTGCAAAATTATTTTAGAGTGTTAATCTCATTTAGAGTTTTATTGCTCGTGGGAATATGTGGGTGTGAATGCATGCACACATAGATTCACACACACATACTTTTCAAATAGACAAAAATATACAATACAGTGAATATGAAAGCAGTTGTACATAATAAAAGTAAAAAGCAAGAGACTATTATAAAATTCAGGATAGTTTTATTAGGAAGTGAGGAGGTAGCAAAGGCAACAAGGACACTGAAGGTGAGGCTATTCGAAGGTGGAGAATATTCTTCAACTTGCATGTAGACCATATAACCATTATTTAGTGTATATGTACTTCATGGTACAAAACATTTAAAAACAAATGGATGATTAAGAAAAAATATCAACTTGTAATTAACAATCTTAAGGCAGTTTGGCTACGAAGATAATAAGTAAATAGGATGTTGGATGCTAAGCAATGTCTAAAATAAAATGCAAATCTGGTCCTTGTGACTCATTTGGTCAAACCTTACAATGGCTTCCCACTGTCTTTCTTGGTCACCCTGAGCTGGGTGATGTTCCTCTGGTCTGTCTCTCCAGAGCCCTCATTTAGCAAAAGTAGCTGTGAGTTACTTCACATACATATGTGTTCAGTCAGTGTTTATTTCCCATCAGAAAGTGTATGATTCATGGACACAGGGATCAGACTATGCTCTCTTTATACACTTGTCAGGATGCCCAGTATATATTAACTTCTCAACCAATCCTAATTATTGAATAAATAAACAAAAAAACTTAGTCTCAGAGCTCAGGACACCTAATTACAGACCCAGAGATCTCTCTACCATGAGATGAAACTCTCTTTATACCTTATGCCTCCCTCTCTCCACCATACCTCATCTATGTCTGGTTGGAAACATAAATAAGAAAACTGTGTAAATCTTGGGGTTACTGTTAATTATTTCCCCCATTTGGCATATAATTCCCCATAATCTTATTTGTCACAAATTTTATTATTTTGAGTCATGCTTTTGAGTTAAAAAAAATCTTTTAAGAAAGGCACACAATTACTGTAAGCTACTAATTGCTAAGCTGCTGTTAAGCATTGTTAAACTATTGAATCCCTTTTAATCTGACAGCTGCTATGAGAATTTTTCTAAAGCTATACTAAATAGGTAAGCCATGATAGACGGGCTGTACTTTGCTTAGGCAAGGTCCTCATATACTGGACACAAAATTGGTAAAAAGGCGAGGAAAGGATTAGTGAGAAAAAGACACAAGTGACTTTTATCTGTTTTATAATTTTAACAAATTTGACCTTGATAGTATAAAGATAAATGACTTTTCACATCCAAATTGTTTGCATTTGAACTAAGAATACAGCGGTTTTAGAAGAATAATGCCTGAATAACAACCCTGGACCAGATACTCAAAAACTAAGTGAGCTTGATGTAGTTACTTAAATTGGCTAAATCTTAATTACTAGAACTCACAGAACTGTTATTAGCTTTTAATGAAGTATGTTTCTGAAGTATTTGATGAAATGACTATTAAATAATTGATGCTCAGTAAATATGATATAATAATAATGATAATGATAATAATAATAATAATAATAACCTTGAATGTGAATAAATGAGACAGGGATGAAACAGGATCCAATTGTACAGGAAGAAAAGGTACACCACCAAGATTCAAATAAGTCTTGCAAAAAAAAATACAAATGGTAGTGACCATCAGAGAGAGTTACAAAAATGGTATTATGAGGTCAACAATGAAAATAAGAGTCCACGTCTCTGAAAGATTTTAACTGGGCACCTCTTGGCCTGCAGATAGAGTCATACAGCTCTGGCCAGAGAGACCACAAAGAACTAGTTCAGTCTCAGGCTGGTTTATTGTCAGAAGAAAAGCTGAAACTAATACTGAATGGAAATCAAGTGACTGGTTTATAAGTCGTGACACCAGAATCCTAAGTCACCTTGAGAAAATAATTAAAATATTTAGGTTTATTTCTTTATCTATAAAAGTACAGAGTCAGAAAATCTCAGCCCAAAACTCCTTTTATTCTTATTCTCACTCCTCTGGTCTGCATTTTCTGTGAAAACTTTTATGTGTGAATATTTATATCATAGATCAATGGATAATTTATATTAGGTTTCAAAAATATTTGAAAATAATTCTTTAGGAATCCCAGATTAGGAATCACTACATGAGATAATCCCCAAGCTCTCTACCAGCTTTCAAAAAATTTATGACTTTAATATATTCTATCAATACACTAATAAACAGCACAGTTTGCTAGGGACAGAAATATTTTTTCTTTGCTTTTTATTATCACATATATAAAGATTTTAAGGTAATCACAGCTAGTGGCATAAATGAGACTAGGACATAAAATAAACCTTTACTGCCTTTCAAATGGCCATTTTTTCTCTTTGTTTCGCAGACCAGCACATAAGCTTTCAGCCTTCTCTGGAACCAGAACACACATAAAAGTAGTTTTTGTATTAATACACTAGAATTTTATGTGAATAATTAAGTTCACATGCCAGACTTCTCTTGTAGTAAAATCACAGGAAAGAGACCAAATTGTGCATTTTAAAAAGTCAATTTTATTTGGCCCTCAAGGAAATGCTTTCTTATAATACAGACCAAAAAGGTATGCACAATGACAGGTGTACTAAAAGATCAGTCTCTTTGTCTACCTGCAGATTCAACCTAAACAAAAGATGAATGATACATGTAAGGAAAGTGTGACCTTCAGAAATCAGAAGTAAAAAGAAATTTAAACATCTTGACTTGAAATAAAGGTTGAAGACACTGGGATCAAGTAGACTAGTTTGTTTTGCTCTATAGTTAGGTCACACTAGAGGCTCAATTGTTCAATCCTCTTGGTCACAATAGAAAAATCAATATAAATCTTTAGAATGTGGTAAATATCCACCAACCCAGAGTGATCTGATTTCCAAAAAGACTTGAAAAAAAATGTAGGAGCCAATATTATTTTTAAACAAGTATTTGAAAGGTTATGGTCAACCAGTGCATATGGAATTACTGTAGTTCACTTACCTCATGTGAGGCACTTCAGGGAACAGTGGGAAAAGATGCCATCCCTATATACAATTATTAAGTTGTAGAAATAATTGTCATGAAAAGAATATAAATTTTCTTAGAGAATAAAAAAGGTACAGATTTCAAAAGGGTAGATTACATCTGAATTAAGAAAACACAAAAAAGCCCCCATAGGTAATGAGAAGAGAATTACAACAATAATGATGATAAGAAACAATTAGATGCCTGCCCATTAAGCACCGTTCAGTGTTTTTACACATATTAATTCTATTTCATCCCTGTATCAATTATTTGATGTAGGCAAAACGGATCCATATTTTTAGATGTCAAAATATTACTTGCCCTAAATTATATAACATTCGAGTAGCATTTGACACAGACTCAATGTGTTTAAACTCTAGGATATATTGCAAATGAGATATGCTTTGAGCTTTGGATAGTTTGGTGAGAAGAGTTTTGTGTTTGTTTGTTTGTTTTCTATCCCAGGGAAAACCACATACAAAAATCTCAGCAGCTTGAAAGTGTAATTCCAGCAAAAAGTCTAGTTTCAGTTAGACTGTAACTCAGGGTATATATAGTAATGTTGTGTGACAAGTTTGAAAAAAATTAGGTTGAAATGAACTTTGAAGATCAGACTTGGAGGTATATAGTTTACTTTCTAGCAAATAGAGATATGAAACAAATGGAAGATTCCTTTGAGAGTGTCTATGGTTCACTTTTGTATTAATTACCTATTGCTGTTTAACAAATTGTTACAAAATTTAGCAATTCAAAATAAAACTTTTCTACTTCATTTTTCTGAGGGTTAGGAATTTTGAAAGTGTCCTAGATAGATTTGTACTCATGGTTTCTTTTGAAGCTGCAATCCAGCTGTCAGCTGGGGCTTCATCCTTAACTGAAAACTTGACTGGAGAGCAATCCATTTCTAAGCTCAATCAAGTAATTGTTGGTAGATATGGCCAAGTTCATTGCTGAATGTTGGATTATGAACCTTAATTCCTTACTGGCTGTTGGCTAGAGACATATCCAGTACCTCATCACATGGACTTTACTGTAATTGAGCTTTTGCTATAGACACTGTCTTCCCTTAGAACAGGTAATGAGAGAGAGAGAGAGAGAGAGAAGAAGAAGAATCAGTATTTTTATAACAGAGGAGATTAGCCGGGCATGGTGACACATGCCTGTAATTCCAGCTACTTGGAAGGCTAAGGTGGAAGGACCACCTGAGCCCAGAAGGTGCAGTCGTTGTAAAAATTGAAGCTACAGTCGTAAAAACATAATCAGAAGAGACATACCATAAATCCTGCTACATTCTAAGTATCAAACAATTTATGGGCATAATTTTAAAGCCATCACAACCTCCTTGCCTTTAAATAAGATGAATAATAACTATCCAAGACTGTCTATTGTCTATTACCATCTTAATTACCTTTCTCAGCAGTCATTTTCTTTTCTCTGAGAGTCAAGACTCTCCAGCTTCAAAAATGTAGGCCACTATTATCCTTATTCAGGAACTTGAAAGAAAATCTTTTATGTATTACATGAACACTTTATCTTTTAAAAAAAACATGATTAAGTCACATCTTAGCTTTCTTGTGTGTAGAATAACAACATCCCAGGAGAAGAAAGAAGTATAGAAGTATGGTTCTGGAAAATTCCAGGCTCATCTGCTCTCAATAAGATTGTTTAAACCACACCAGCAAGATATATTTAGACACTAGAGAATTTCTGATCCAACTGTTTCATTTCATGCCTGAAGATATTAAAGTGCAAAGATATTGCATGATTTACCCAACTTGCAGTGCTGTTAGTTGACTAGATATTAGAATCTGTATCCGTTTGCATTTCATCGTATTGTCATTTCATGTGCTTTTTAACTCTAGATTTCTCATCTTTCTCAATTCTAAACTGTTTTAACTTTACTTTATTGCTCCTATAATTTCCTCTGTGACATTTTCATTGAGGACAATGGTGGTCTGGAAGCAGTTCAATATGGAATGGAAATGATAGCATGCCTAAACTTTGCTTTGAAGCACACATCCACTGTCTGGATTCCAACATGAATATAGTAACTTATGTAACTGTTACTTGGAAAAAGATTGAGGGGGTGGTGGAAGGAATTGTAGCCAAAAATGAAAGTTAGCATGTTGGAACCTTTGTCATTACTCCTCTCGGCAATGAAATTGGAGAATTAACCAGAAGACTTTGAAGGAATAAATGGTGTCAGAGGCCAAAATTCATCTGTCAGCATTTCAAGATATAGTCCAAAAGTTCAGTAACTTTGAGATATTTAAAGAGGTGAGATCACTCAGGTCAGGAACCTTTCCCAAAATAGGGCAGGCAATACAAGAGTGATTGAGGTTTGGGCTGGAGAGATGTTTACATTTAATTTTGTAATAGAAAGAATCATCTACCTCTTTCCTCTGTCCTGCCCTTCCTCAAGCTCCACTAAAGGATCCAACTCTCAAAACTCCCCACATGTACCAAGACATACCTACCTTCCCTAGCTTTGCATCGACAAGTCTCTTGGTCTATCCATAATGATTACATCTTGAATTTAAGGTCTCTGGTGCAGGGACCTTTATGATTTGTTTATTAATGGATCCCTGCAGCGAAGAGTGTTCAGCTCATAACAGGAGCTTCATAATGAATGTTAAATGATGGAAAGCCTAGAGGGGCCCATCTCGTGATCAGATAAGTAATCACTCACTGATGACCAACAATAATCTCTCCTGCCTTGATTTTAAACAATTATCATTTGTCCTTGATAACCATGAAAGGCAGATGCAATTCTACTTAAAAATCAAGGATAATTCATGTTATGACTGATAATTACTTAACTGATATCATTGATAGTTTAAAGCATTTGGATATAATTTGGCTCAGGGCTGCAAATGACTGTTTTACAAAACTATTTGTAGAATTATAGACTAGAGTTTGAAGGGATCTGAAAACTGCTTTGCTTATCTCCAAAATTTTGAAAAGAAAGACAGGAGCACACAAAATCTGGGTAACTTGCCCATTATTCCTCAGATGGTTAAGGAACTAGTGAAGACCAAAACCGAAGTTTGCTGAAAGCTTGTTCACCGTTTTAGCCAATTAGCTTAATACTAACTCTGACTTGTCTCTCTGTGAAATTTATGAAAGAATCCTTAAGGTTGATATGCATATGAGCAAGAGAGATGATACAACATAGTCACCAATGGGGAGTGGTTAAGTAAACAATGGCACTCAGAGAGGAACCATATCGTGCTTAAGACATTTTTCTTTCTTACTTTTTTTTTTTTTTTTT